>NW_020838516.1:0-13480 GCF_003676395.1 Aethalodelphis obliquidens
ATAGGAAGAACACTCTTTGACATAAATCCCAGCAAGATCTTTTTTGATCCACCTCCTAGAGTAATGGAAATAAAAGCAAAAATAAACAAATGGGACCTAATGAAACGTGAAACCTTTTGCACAGCAAAGGAAACTGTAAGCAAGCCGAAAAGACAACCCTCAGAATGGGAGAAAATATTTGCAAATGAATCAACGGACAAAGGATTAATCTCCAAAATATATAAACAGCTCATGCAGCTCAATATTAAAAAAACAAACAAGCCAATGCAAAAATGGGCAGAAGACCTAAATACACATTTCTCCAAAGAAGACATACAGATGGCCAAGAAGCAAACGAAAAGCTGCTCAACATCACTAATTATTACAGAAATGCCAATCAAAACTACAATGAGGTATCACCTCATACCAGTTAGAACGGGCATCATGGGAAAATCTACAAACAACAAATGCTGGAGAGGGTGTGGAGAAAAGGGAACCCTCTTGCACTGTTGGTGGGAATGTAAATTGATACAGCCACTATGGAGAACAGTATGGAGGTTCCTTAAAAAACTAAAAATAGAATTACCATATGATCCAGCAATCCCACTACTGGGCATATACCCAGAGAAAACCACAATTCAAAAAGACACATGCATCTCAATGTTCATTGCAGCACCATTTACAATAGCCAGGTAATGGAAGCAACCTAAATGCCCACTGACAGACGAATGGATAAAGAAAATGTGGTACACATATACAACATAATATTACTCAGCCATAAAAAGGAACGAAATTGAGTCACCTGTAGAGACGTGGATGGATCTAGAGACTGTCATACAGAGTGAAGTAAGTCAGAAAGAGAAAAACAAATATCGTATATTAACACATATATGTGGAACCTAGAAAAATGGTACAGATGAACCTGTTTGCAGGGCATAAATTGAGACACAGATGTAGAGAACAAACATATGGACACCAAGGGGGGAAAGCGGCGGGGGTGGTCGTGTAATGAATTGGGCGATTGGGATTGACATGTATACACTGATGTGTATAAAACTGATGACTAATAAGGACCTGCTGTATAAACAAATAAATTAAATTAAATTAGAAAAAAACGTTTGTACCACGTTAAAAAAAAACAAAAAGAAAAAGAAAATGACTATACTACCCAAAGCAATCTACAGATTCAATGCAATCCCTATCAAACTACCAATGGCATTTTTCACAGAACTAGAACAAAATATTTCACAATTTGTATGGAAACACAAATGACCCGGAATAGCCAAAGCAATCTTGAGAAAGAAAAACGGAGCTGGAGAAATTAGGCTCCCTCACTTCAGACTATACTACAAAGCTACAGTAATCAAGACCGTATGGTAGTGGGACAAAAACAGAAATATAGATCAATGGAACAGGATAGAAAGCCCAGAGATAAACCCATGCATATATGGTCACTCTATCTTTGATAAAGGAGGCAAGAATATACAATGGAGAAAAGACAGCCTCTTCAATAAGTGGTGCTGGGAAAACTGGACAGCTACATGCAAAAGAATGAAATTAGAACACTTCCTAACACCATACACAAAAATAAACTCAAAATGGATTAAAGACCTAAATGTAAGGTCAGACACTATCAAACTCTTAGAGGAAAACACAGGCAGAACACTCTATGACATAAATCACAGCAAGATCCTTTTTGACCCACATCCTAGAGAAATGGAAATAAAAACAAAAATAAACAAATGGGACCTAATGAAACTTGAAAGCTTTTGCACAGCAAAGGAAACCATAAACAAGATGAAATGAGAACCCTCAGAATGGGAGAAAATATTTGCAAATGAAGCAACTGACAAAGGATTAATTTCCAAACTTTACAAGCAGCTCAATATCAAAAAAACAACCAACCCAATCCAAAAATGGGCAGAAGACCTAAATAGACATTTCTCCAAAGAAGATACACAGATTGCCAACAAACACATGAAAGAATGCTCAACATCATTAATCATTAGAGAAATGCAAATCAAAACTACAATGCGATATCATCTCACACCAGTCAGAATGGCCATCATCAAAAAATCTACAAACAATAAATGCTGGAGAGGGTGTGGAGAAAAGGAAACCCTCATACACTGTTGGTGGGAATGTAAACTGATACAGCCACTATGGAGAACAGTATGGAGGTTCCTTAAAAAACTAAAAATAGAACTACCACATGACCCAGCAATTGCACTACTGCACATTTACCCTGAGAAAACCATAATTCAAAAAGAGTCATGTACCACAATGTTCACTGCAGCTCTATTTACAATAGCCAGGACATGGAAGCAACCTAAGTGTCCACTGACAGATGAATTGATAAAGAAGATGTGGCACATATAAAAAATGGAATATTACTCAGCCATAAAAAGAAACAAAATTGAGTTATTTGTAGTGAGGTGGATGGACCTAGAGTCTGTCATACAGAGTGAAGTAATTCAGAAAGAGAAAAACAAATACCGTATGCTAACACATATATATGGAATCTAAAAAAAAAAAAAAAACTGGTCATGAAGAACCCAGGGAAAGATGGGAATAAAGACGCAGACCTACTAGAGAATGGACTTGAGGACACGGGGTAGGGGAAGGGTAAGCTGGGACAAAGTGAGAGAGTGGTAGGTTATATATGGACATATAAACACTACCAAATGTAAAATAGCTGGCTAGTGGGAAGCAGTCGCATAGCACAGGGAGATCAGCTCGGTGCTTTGTGACCAGATAGAAGGGTGGCATAAGGAGGGTGGGAGGGAGACGCAAGAGGGAAGAGATATGGGGATAGATGTACAACTGATTCAGTTTGTTATAAAGCAGAAACTAACACACCATTGTAAAGCAATTATACTCCAATAAAAACGTTAAAATAAAAAAGAAAGTTGATAAATTGGATTTCATCAACGTTTTAAAATTTGCTCTTCAAAAACACCATCGTGAAATGAATAAGCAAGCAACAAACTGAAAAAAAATATCTGCAAACCATATATCCAACAAAGGACTTATATCTTAAGTCCTTACAACTCAATTAAAAGATATACAACCCAGGGGCCTTCCCTGGCAGTCCAGTGGTTAAGACTCCGCACTTCCACTGCAAAGGGCACGGGTTTCATTCCTGGTCAGGGAACTAAGATTCCACATGCTGCACAGCACGGGCCCCACCCCCCCACAAAAAAAGAGATATACAACCCAGTAAGAGACAAATGAGCCTGAGATCTGAATAGGCTCTTTACCAAAAGAGACAGAAGGTAAAAAAGCACATGAAAAGATGCTCATATCTAAACTTGTCAAACTGCAAATTTTAAATATACTCAGTTACTAGACATTAATTATACTTCAACAAAGCTATTTTGAAATTTTTCAAAATAAACTTAAATAGCACTCACAAGAAAGCAAACAGATGTGCTCACGTGACATGCAATGGCTTGGACTGACTACAGATAATAACACTGTGTATCATGAAGGCTGATTTTAAAGAATGACATTATGATGGACTCTGTTAGTTTCCTATTTTATACCCAGTCTTCTTTGCTTCCTTATTAAAAGAACCTCAACTGTGTACAAGAAAATGTGTCCAGCTAAAACAAGCAGAACTCTTTATCTGTGGCTGTTTTACCTTTGTAATAGAGATGCCACCCCCTTCCCTCCTTGTCCATGCTGGAATACGGGAGTGTAGCATCTGTACTGTGACCACGAGGACACAAGCCAATACTAAGGATGGAGGGGGGAAAAAACGGGAAGGAACCTGGTTCCTTGATGACATCCACATGAGTCAAGTCCTAGACTGCTTGCCTCTGAATTTCTTGTTGAGAAAAGATGTCTTCCTTGTTTAAGCCATTATTTGTTGCTGTGTCTCTTTGTACATAGTTGATCAAAATTTGTAACATTCAGAGAATTTAGTTCAGAAGTGGGGTCTGAGGTACTAGTCACCCAAATCAGCCCTATGTCACTGTCCAATTTTATGGTCCCACTCTTTTCCCTACTAAGTCCTTTAACTTTTATAAGAGATCTAGTGAGATTTTAAACTCAATTTATGTTGTAATTCATCAACTCACAAGCTCAGGCTCTGTGTTTTGACAGTATCAGCCTATGACTGTAAAAGATGAGAAAACTCTCTTAGGGAAATCACAGAAACTTCCTGGGTTTTTTAATGCCTTAAGAAAGAATTCTACTTAAGTAAAATTTCTGAGTAATGGAGGGGGGGAAAAAAGAATTCTATACAAATCCTTGGCAAGCACCCATAGCCTCTCCTTAAGTGGGCACTTTATTCTAGGTAATAACTTAAGGAACTGTTTCATCACTGCACGATATTGGACTGCTAAAGTCACATCCTCTGTAACTAATTTTATCCTCACGGCCATCAAACCCAAACAGTTGCTACAACCAGTGTGAGATTCCCACATCTCTGAAGGTCTCCTACTTGCAACTAATCTTGCTATCAATTATCAAACAGGTCTGCCTAGTGATAGCATATTATAGAAATCAAATATAGAAATAATCTTTGGGTGGGCCTGAGACCCAGGTCCTAAAGGTATGTAACCAGCAATAATGCCCAATTACACCATGAGAGTTGTTCTAGCAAAAATACCATTTCCGCTGCTGCTCAGACCTGGATTCCAAAAGTCCAAGCAGTGCTGCCCCTGAAGAAGTGGGTTTTTCTGTTACCAGGCTTGCTGGTCAGTCTTCCTGCTCACTGCTACATATTCATATTGTTTACTTCTAAATCCAGGTCTTAGGTCACATGCCTGATCCTAGGAGATGGGAAGTATGAATCCTGTAATTTCATTGAGAAGAGAGAACCCTTACGTAGGAAACTATCAAAATGTAAGATGTTGTGCAGCCACAAATTGTAACTGTCCACCACTTACATTATTATCTTTACCATCTTTACCTGAAACATTTCACACAAGACACTTCTACACAGTGACAGTTAACTGCCCATCACCACTTTTTAGTCATACTTACTGAACGGGTACATTTTTTGGGGGGACTGCTAGAAAGTCCATCCAGTTGCCCGTGTTCACCCAGAAATCCTGTTACTTGATCCAAGAAAGAAGATACGTCTAACTGGTGCCACTCTACTAGCTTCTGACCTAAAGATTAAAAACCAGGATATAGAAATAAAATCAACACTCTTTCTAAATTCTCACTAAGTATTTCTTTCAGCATATACATAATTAAAATTTACTGGGAACATATCCCCACCCAACACCAGCTTAAGTTACATAGTGTCTTCATAACCTAGGGATACATTAATTATAACCAACCTAAGAGATTCCCAGCCATCATGATGGAGGAACTACTTTATCTACTGATATCATTTATTGCCATTTAGGAAGACGAGATTCAGAGAAAGCAATACTTATATAAAACTCAATCAATTAATAATAAACCCAGCTCTACCCTCTGCTTCTTTGGTGGGATTACAACCAGTACCTGAACAATCTTAACATTTTAGTGACCTAAGGGGATTCCTTACAAATCATAAGGAAGATAAACAGTTATTCTTTGAAAGAACAGAACTGCACAAACATAAAATACTACCATCTCCCAAAGTTGTTGGAAACATATTCCCTAAATACACACATCAATAGATGTTTAAATAATTCTAAAGGGCATGAACAAGAACCCTTCAACTAAATTACTACAAACAATTTTGAAACTGGACCCAGTCAAATACTAAAGATAATTTAGGTAACTGAAAGTTAAATAATAGGTTAAAGACCATAAGCTGAAATAACCCTTACCTGTCCGTGGATCCAAGATGGAAACATAGGGGAAATCCCCTAGCTTATAAAACTGTATGTATCTCTGACCTTCCTCACTGTCATGATAAACCTGTTAAATCATTGATATTAAAAAAAAAAATCAGCCTCTTAGAAAAGTACTAGCTATATTCTTGTTATATACCAACAGCAATTAAAGAGAAAATGAAGGCCACCTAGTGTGAACTCCCTCCACTTCCTGCCCTCAGTCACTTCTGAAACTTACATAAATATAGCAATCCATTCTTCCTCATTTCCCAGTTCAAAGAGGTATTGCTCTTCCTTTTCAAGTTATCTGTCTACCTATTTCATTCCTGACTCTCAACCACATATATCTTAATAAATCACAATATATTAAGATTGTAAGTTCAAGTGCATAGCATACTGCTAGGCAAAGAGATGCTCAATCAACAGTCGCTGAATAAAAGGTTACCATTCAGAAAAAAATTTACTGAATTTAGGGGCCTGTAAAACATGAACAGGCAAATTACTAACATTAATAGCATGTCTTACAGTGGGGAAAAGATTAAGTTCATTCAGAAGTATTGATTTTATAAAAAAAAAGTTTTTGGCTGTGTCACACAGCATACAGAATCTTAGTTCCCTGACCAGGGATCAAACCCATGCCCCCTGTGGAAGCACAGAGTCCTAACCACTGGACCGCCAGGGAATTCCCTATAATTTTTCATAATATAAACAATTGGAGCACAATCATCTACCCTTAGCTTGGTAATTTATATAAAAAGAAACCAGAGCCAGTAAGACTAAGTGACAAGTTTAAGGACATACAATTAAAGACTATCAAACTCAAGCTAAAATCCACGTCTTAGTCAAATGTTTTTTGATTACTTCAAGATCTTCTACAGTTCCCACTATCAATTTTTTTATAGTAGCCACTAGAACATGTGCTACTAAAGCATTTGAAATGTGACTAGTCCTAACAGCTGTACTGTAAGTGTAAAATACATACCAGATCCTGAAGGCTTAACACCAAAAAACAAAAATCAAAACACCTCATCAATATTTTAATATTAGTTTTATATTAGAGATATTGATTTTTAAAATATATTAAAATCAATCGCCTGTTTCTTTTGACCTTTTTAAATGTGGCTACTAGAAAATTTTGAATCACATTACATTTCTATTGAACAGTACAGCTGCACACTCTATCAAGACGTTCAAACTCTTCTGAGATATGAATACTATACGGTTTACACGGCTTGGTTCCTTTTTTCCTCCTTCCCTTCATTGCTGCCCTTTCACTTATCCTTACTATTTCAGCCATTATGGGTGGTTTTACTTCTTCATATGTCAAAATTTAACTCAGTTATGAATTATTTCCAGTTTATAACCCAATTCCTCTTCCCCGACATCCCATGTACCAAAGTAAAATACTACAAAATTTTTAATGAACTCTCCCCACCTGCCAGAAAATGAAATGTTCTCGGATAATATTCTTCACAGCTTCATTGCTCCATACGTCACGGTTGAGGCACTGGCATGCAAAGTCTTGTACATTCTGAATGTTTATCATCAGCCACTTATTCTGCATCTGGCCACACTCTTTGGCCTGTAAGAGTAAAGTTACATAATAATTGTTAGAAAGATTTTCTACTTGGTAACTGGTATGTTTCAGAATTCAGAAGCTGTCCTTTTTCCACATAAATACTAAGTTTTTTTCCCTAAGTATGGCATCTATAGCTTTCAGTGTCTAAACATTAATTACAGGCTTCCCTGGTGGTTCAGTGGTTAAGAATCCACCTGCCAACGCAGGGGACACGGGTTCATGCCCTGGTCCGGGAAGATCCCATGTGCCGCGAAGCAACTAAGCCCGCGAGCCACAACTACTGAGCCCATGTGCCAAAACTACTGAAGCCTGCACACCTAGAGCCCGTGCTCCACAGCAAGAGAAGCCACTGCAACGAGAAGCCCATGCACTGCAACAAAGAGTAGCCCCCGCTCGCCGCAACTAGAGAAAGCCCACGCGCAGCAACGAAGACCCAAAGCGGCCAAAAATAAAATAAATAAAATTTAAAATTAAAAAAAATTAATTACATTATTTTGCTTATATGTATATAGTTATATTGTCCATTTGCAAGCATTTCTCAAATTTAAATGAACTGTTTTCCTTTTATTCACTGTTATTTGTTATAGTAGCTGGATTTTTATTGTACATGTAAACATCTTTACCTGAAAAAGATTCCACAAACAAGGGCAACAAGTCACATAATTCTATTGTGCTGTCAACCCCTATCCACAAATATATCTCTCCTTTTTAATAGTTGTAACTAGTATGTGCATATTAGTTTATGTTGTTTTATTTTCTTCAATATCATTTTTTATAAACATTTCCAAATATATTCATCTCGATTATTAGGCATGTGGTATTTCATAGAATCACTCTAAATCTTTCAGTAAAAGCTGCTGAGGATTTTTTCTCTCAGGGTTGTTTTCCTAGGAGTGTATTTCAAAATTGAGATTTCAGATTCTTCATATGTCAAATTGAGATTACAGATCAAAGAATGTTTCAGAATAATCTCCAAAAGACTCCCCAATTTATAGCACAATTATCAATCACGAGTGCGTGAGTGTACACTTTCTTTTTTGCCTCACATTTCCTCATCACCATAATGACCTAAGAAATATTGCTGAACTGGCAAAGAATGGCAGAAAAGCAAATGAACAAATGCTACCTCAAACCTTTGCACAGAAACAATGAAATGAAAGCTATAGTTTTGAATAATTTTGTCCTGGAACAATATTTTTTTCCAAATCAGTCTGACATGGGAAAATCTTAAGAATCAATTAACTCAGGTTAACAACAATTGAAGAACATACATCATTTTCGAGGTACTGGAGAATATAAGAATATCTTTTGTTTTATAACAAAGTTTACACAGTCTTACAAAAATTGTTATCCTATTTTTCTGTACAAATCCGCCAGAGAAAATAATTTTATAATATTCATTACTGATTCCACAGGTGAAAACCCAAGTTCTAAAAGGAAATAGTCCTATATTGAGCCAGAAAGCTACAATTAACTGGTCAAAAGCTTATTTTTAAGTATACAAATTTAATAAAATAACTCTCTGCTTCTAGAAAGTAATAGTATTCCAGTTAATTCCTTGCCTATAGTAAGCACACAGATATGATAAATGGGAGATAAATGAGTAATTATATTGCTTTAACTGAAGAAAAAGTATTTGAGAATGAAGAAAAAAAAACACACTCTAGAGAGACAGATTGAAGAGTACATAATCCCTATAATAAAGTAAATTTATTAAGTCTGCCTCAACTACAACACTGACCAAAGAAAAGTATAACGAACTTCCCTGGTGGTCCCATGGCTAAGACTCCACATTCTCAATGCAGGGGGCCCACGTTCGATTCCTGGTCAGGGAACTAGATCCCACATGTCGCAACTAAAGATCCTGCAAGCCGCAACTAAAGATCCCGCATGCCGCCACAATGATCCCACATGCCGCAACTAAGACGCGGTACAGCCAAATAAATAAATATTTTTTTTAAAAAAAGGATAACACTGAAAAATAATAAAAGTCCAGAATTCAAAAACAATGGAGAGTCATTTGCTATTGTTTTTAAAAATTCATTTATTCACATTCACACTTTCATTCATTCAGATTCATTCATTTGACAAATATTTGAGGATCTATCATGTTTCAGGTACAGTTATAGATGCTGGATTTATAGCAGTTACCAAAACAAAAAACCCCTGACTTCATGAAGCTTACATTGGGAGAAACCTTATACAAGCAAAAGAAACTGGAAGATGTTGTTAAGAAAGTACTTCTAATATAAATCAAAACTACAATGAGGTACCACCTCACACCAGTCAAAATGGCCACATTAAAAAATCTACAAATCTGGAGAGGGTGTGGAGAAAAGGGAACCCTCCTACACTGTTGGTAGGAAGGTAAACTGGTGCAGCCACTATGGAAGACAGTATGTAGGTTCCTTAAAAAACTAAAAATAGGGCTTCCCTGGTGGCGCAATGGCTGAGAGTCCACCTGCCGATGCAGGGGACGCGGGTTCGTGCCCCAGTCCGGGAAGACCCCACATGCCACGGAGCAGCTAGGCCCATGAGCCACGGCTGCTGAGCATGCGCATCTGGAGCCTGTGCTCCACAATGGGAGAGGCCACAACGGTGAGGGGCCCAAGTACCGCAAAAAAAAAAAAAAAAACCACTAAAAATAGAGCTACCATATGATCCAGCAATCCCACTCCCGGGCATATATCCCAATAAAACTATAATTCAAAAAGATATATGAACCCGTATGTTCATAGCAGCACTATTCACAATAGCCAAGACATGGAAACAAGCTAAATGTCCATCAACAGGTGAATGCATAAAGAAGATGTGGTACATATATACAATGGAATACTACTCAGCCATAAAAAAGAACAAAATAATGCCATTTACAGCAACATGGATGCAACTAGAGATTATCATACTAAGTAAGTCTGATAGAGAAAGACAAATACCGTATGATACTACTTATATGTGGAATCTAAAATATGACACAAATAACCTAATCTAGGAAACAGGAACAGGCTCACAGACATAGAGAACAGACTTGTGGTTGCCAAGGGGGAGAGCGGGTGAGAGAGGGATGGACTGGGAGTTTAGGATTAACAGATGCAAACTATTATATATAGAATGGATAAACAATAAGGTCCTACTGTATAGCACAGGGAACTATATTTAATATCCTGTGATAAACCATAATAGAAAAGAATATGAAAAAGGATGTATAAATATGTGTAACTGAATCACTTTGCTGTGCAGCAGAAATTAACACATTATAAATCAACTATCCTTCAATTAAATTTAAAAAAAAAAAGAAATTACTTCTAGAAAGAAGGGCCCCAAAAAAGACACAAATTTCATGCAAAGCAGCAATGTCTGGAGGGAACATAAGAGAATCTTATATAATCTCACTAAGTATACTAGTTATATGAGTCAAGGACGAGAGGTGAGAGTGGGCCATGGGACAAATGATGAACCTTTCCTCTTGGAATTCATTAGGTTGTTCTAAATCAATATTCAAAAGCCATTACAGAGAAACCCAAGAGCAAGTGTGGCTATACCAAATAGAGAGGTATGTGACAGGGTCTATCTGTGATAATGGGAGAACAGTGAGAGAGTAACGTCTCTCCCAGTCCCAAACAGATCAGGAAAGTATGAAAAGAGGATACAGAGGAAAAGATAATTTGCTTGAATAAATATATATGCATAAAGTCAAAAAGGAAATATATTAAAATATGCACAATACTTTCTTATGTAAATGGAAACTACTATTATTTTTTCTTGCTGTTTTTTCCTATAATTTTTGCCTAATTTGAATAAAAATATAAGCTATGTATAGTTTATTTAAAAAAACTTCATCTTATGTATTTTGTTTCTGAATCAGTTCTTTATATTTTAACTAAAATGTTTTTACTTGCATTTATAGCAAGTACTTTTGAAGTTAACAAAGTACTCTTAGTAGGAGTAGGTGCATGTGCAATTGAATGGCAATTTTTATATTTTATTTTTATATTTTATAAACTTATTTTATTTTTGGCTGCATTTCCTCTTTGTTGCTGCATGCGGGCTTTCTCTAGTTGCGGCAAGTGGGGGCTACTCTTTGTTGTGGTGCGCAGCCTTCTCATTAAGGTGGCTTCTCTTGTTGCGGAGCACAAGCTCTAGGCACACAGGCTTCAGTAGTTGTGGCTTGCAGGCTCTAGAGTGCAGGCTCAGTAGTTGTGGCGCATGGGCTTAGTTGTACCGCAGCATGTGGGATCTTCCTGGACCAGGGCTTGAACCTGCATCTCCTGCACTGGCAGGCGGATTCTTAACCACTGCACCACCAGTGAAGCCCTGAATGGCAATTTTAACAAATAAACATGTATTTCTTATGAAAATAAGGAATATTATGGAAATTGTTCTGATTCTTTCTGTACAATATACTCTAGATTATACCACTCAATAATTTAACAAAAACTTAATGAGGGACAACTGTGTGCCAGACACCCCTCTATGCACTGTGAATATACAACAATAAATAAAACAAAATCCCTGTGTTCATGGAACTTACATGCTAATGGGAAAGAAGAAAACCTAAGAAATGTTCCCTTGCCCGGGTCAGATTATTCATCCTAAGTCCCATGCTCACTCAGCTCCAGCTACACTGGTTTCCTGGGCTGTACCAGAAATTTGCCCAAGCTCTTTCCAACACCAGTGCCTATACACTTAACTGTTTTTCTGCTCTTCCCTGAGACCCTTCTATGGTTTACATTCCCTCACTTCTTTCAGGTTTCTACTCAAATCTCATTCTTTCAGAAATATATCCTCATCTTCCTATCTGAATCAGTCCTCTCTCATCACAATTACAAAAGTGTGTGAAACCTATGAAATCAACCTTGCTTTTCATTTGCCTATAAGAGCACATGCACCTTAATGTCCCCAAACAGAATAGTCCTCTCTTTGTCCTTCCCTTATTCTATTTTATTCTTTCTCCCAGCAACTACTGTAACCTGAAATTTCTCTGTGTCAAACACATACATACAAAAATATATACATATATATACACTAAATATGTTATATAGGTATTGTTTTTTATTTGCTGGTAGTCTGTTTCTCCCTCTAGATTATAAATTTTTTGATGGCAAAGGACTTTGTATAATTTGTTTACCACAACCTCCCTGTGGCAGAAACTGCTTATAGGTAACAAATATCTATTTTTCCCTACTCCTTAATAGAATCTCCAAAGAAAAAGAAATAAAAGGAATACAAATTGGAAAAGAAGAAGTAAAACTGTCACTGTTTGCAGATGACACGATACTATACGTAGAGAATCCTAAAGATGCCACCAGAAAACTACTAGAGCTAATCAATGAATTTGGTAAAATTGTAGGATACAAAATTAATGCACATAAATCTCTTGCATTCCTACACAGTAACGATGAAAAATCTGAAAGAGAAATTAAGGAAACACTCCCATTTACCATTGCAACAAAAAGAATACCTAGAATAAATCTACCTAGGGAGACAAAAGAACTGTATGCAGAAAACTATCAGACACTGATGAAAGAAATTAAAGATGATACCAACAGATGGAGAGATATACCATGTTCTTGGATTGAAAGAATCAACATTGTGAAAATGACTATACTACCCAAAGTAATCTACAGATTCAATGCAATCCCTATCAAATTACCAATGGCATTTTTTACAGAACTAGAACAAAAACTCTTAAAATTTATACGGAGACAGAAAAGAACCCGATTAACCAAAGCAGTCTTGAGGGAAAAAAACGGAGCTGGAGGAATCAGACTCCCTGACTTCAGACTATACTATAAAGCTACCGTAATCAAGACAATATGGTACGGCACAAAAACAGAAACACAGATCAATGGAACAAAATAGAAAGCCCAGAGATAAACCCACGCACCTATGGTCAACTAATCTATGACAAAGGAGGCAAGGATATACAATGGAGAAAAGACAGTCTCTTCAATAAGTGGTGCTAGGAGAACTGGACAGCTACATGTAAAAGAATGAAATTAGAACACTCCCTAACACCATACACAAAAATAAACTCAAAATGGATTAGAGACATAAATGTAAGACCGGACACTATAAAACTCTTAGAGGAAAATATAGGAAGAACACTCTTTGACATAAATCCCAGCAAGATCTTTTTTGA
>NW_020838517.1:0-6723 GCF_003676395.1 Aethalodelphis obliquidens
GTCTTTGACAGACACCTTTTTTACATTTTGTTATCTCCCTCCTTCTCGGAAGGGGGCCGGACATCCTGGAAATTCACCCATTATCTAAGAAGCCCCTATTGTCTGGAGAGTTCTTAATCATTAGCTGGAACAATGTCCCTCGAGCCCCACATTCCCCCCTTTTTCTTGTGACTATTGATTCCAATCATGGAATCTCAACCTTCTGTTCGTAAACTTTGGTACTGTTGTCTTAACATTAGAACTTGTACAGTACTGATACGCTCTCTAATAAATGTTATTAAGCGATTTAGAATACATGGTCCAAAAGTTAAAATCAACAATAAAACAATAAGAGGTACTAACACACAAAAGTCAGCTGAGGTATTAAGAACCTCTAAAGAGACACAAGGGGTGAGCCCCGTGTTACATGCCCACCATCCATCTTGAGGAGGTACAAGATATCCTGAGCCTGAAGGGAGGCTAAAATCATGACAAAGGTGTCTATGGGACTGGGGAGGTGTTCCTATACAAGTACCGTTTCCAGAAACCGAGGACAGGGTTAATTTACTGGTCCCTTCTTGCTTCCATCGACATTGGTCTGAGGAGGTAGAATTAGTATAGTTGGAGCTATATCCTATAGCATCATAATAAGGGGGAGGGGCAGCATAGCAAAGCCAACATGATTTTGTAGCCTCTGGGTTTGTAGCATTGAGAACCGTAAAGGCTGCCTGCACCAAAGAAAGCATCCTATCCCGAGGAGTCCCAGGCTTAACTGTGGGTTCTTTGGATCCAGAGGTTTCATTAGTCTCATTCTTTGTTGATGTAGTTGAAGGGGCCGGGGGAAGCAAAGGGGGGCCAAATACGGGATTTGGGCCTATTGATATAGGAGCAGGAGTCTCAATCTTTAGCTTAAAGGTCATTAATATTCCTAAATCATATTCCCTCATGTAAAATCTAATGCCCCAAGAATGACCATTTATCCATTTTTCATCTCTTTTTCCGGGATTACTAAAGGAAATTTTAAGGGGATGACACCATCCTGAACATTTACTCCGGTGTCCGGTATCCTCATTATGAGAATAATTAGCCGTTACAGTAATAAAATCCCAAGTTAAGGTGGGTTTCCAATTAGTATCCCCGGTAGTTTTACATCCCCAGCTTTTGAATTCAGAGATCAAGGGCGGTGGAACCCGGGGCATACGTAGAAAGTGAGGATGTAGAAAGTGAGGATACCAAGCATCACTCTTTTGCCTGCATTTTTGCAACCCGGCCCAAACCAATCAGTTTCCGAAACTTTGGAAGGGGCAGTGTTCATATCATGAGAATCTTCTGTATCCCAATAAGGTGCTCCTATAGCCAATTTACAAACATCAGGAAAAAGATCTGGCCACCAGGTCCAGGGGGGGTGCAGTATGACTAATGGACCAGGTTACATCTCCAGTCTGAGAAATTACCTGCCAAGTTAAACGTTGGGGGAGGTGAGGGCTAAAATCACTTACAGTCAATAAAGGCAGTAAAACCAAAATTATAAGTCCTAGGTTCGTAGAAGCTTGAGTTTGAGCGGGTTGTCGGTTCTTTGGGCTCGCCATCCTGATGATGCCGTCGCTGGTGCAGCCTTCACATGTGAAGCATGGATCCAGGCAGCGATGCCGTCCACTTTTATGGCCGTTGGGGTGGTGAGGAGGACGGTGTATGGTCCTTTCCATCGAGGTTCCAACGTCTGGGTTCGATGCCGACGGACGTATACGGAGTCTCCGACTTGGAAAGGATGAGTTTCTCCCGGTGTTCCCGGTTGGTAGGCCTTGGCGAGTTGGGACCATATTTCCTTTTGGACCAGTTGGAGTCCCAATAGCCTAGCATACAAGTCAGTGTTATTTTGACAGTCTGGTTTTATTTCTTCTCCTAAGGTGAGAAGGGGAGGTGGGGCCCCGTATAGCACCTCAAAAGGAGTAAGATGGTACCGGGAAGGTGTATTCCTAACCCGGAACAGGGCTAAAGGAAGGAGCACCGTCCAATCTGTACCGCCAGTCTCCAAGGACAATTTGGTTAGGGTCTCTTTTAGCGTTCTATTCATTCTTTCTACCTGACCTGAACTCTGGGGTCTATATGCACAATGTAATTTCCAATCAGTCCCCAAATATCTGGCCACATCCTGACTTACCTGGGCGACGAAGGCTGGGCCATTATCAGACCCTATTACCTTTGGTGCTCCAAATCGAGGAAAAATTTCTTCTAAAATCTTCTTGGCTACTACAGCAGCTGTTTCTTTCTTTGTTGGGAAAGCCTCTATCCATCCTGAAAAAGTGTCTACAAAAACTAAAAGGTATTTATTACCGTACCTTCCAGGACGCACTTCGGTAAAGTCCACCTCCCAGTAAGTTCCTGGGCGGTCCCCCCTGAGTCTCTTTCCAGTTTCAAGTTTCCCTTTGTGAGCATTTACCTGTTGACATGGGACGCATTCCTGCACAATTTGTTCAGCTAATTTTGTCATTCCAGGGGTTTCGTACCCGGCTTTTTGTAACAAGGCTACCATCTTTTTAGTCCCCAAATGTGTCCATCTGTGCATCTGTTGTAACATGGATTCTGCTTGCTGAGGGGACAAAGTTCCTTTTGTTGTGGCCGGGATGATTTCTTCATCGCGGCCTGGTTTTTCAGGAACTTTATCTGACAGTCCTAGAATGACTTCTCCCGATGCTATTTCTCGGGCCACTTGGTCAGCCATATTATTTCCCCTAATTATTGGGGTATTTCCTTTTTGATGTCCAGGGCAGTGGATGATACTGACTTTAGTAGGAAGCATGAGTGCAGTCAACAAAGCCATGATTTCGTCTTTGTTTTTAATTTCTTTGCCACCTGAAGTTAGTAGCCCTCTCTGTTGGTAAATGGCACCGTGGATATGAGCGGTAGCAAACGCATATCTACTGTCTGTGTAGATGTTTACTTTTTTATTCTCTGCCATCTCTAATGCCCTCGTCAGGGCAATTAATTCAGCTCGTTGGGCTGAGGTCCCTTGTGGTAGCGCTGCTGCCCATATGACTTGTTTCCCGTCTACCACGGCTGCCCCAGTTCGACGCTTACCTTCCTCCAGGAAACTGCTCCCATCCGTGAACCAGGTGAAATCAGCATCAGGGAGGGGCAGGTCCATCAGATCTGGCCTACTGCCGTGTGCTGCGGCCAGTACTTCCTGACAATCATGTATGATGGTGGAGCCTTCCAAGTCAGGATCAGGTAGCAAGGTGGCTGGATTGAGTCCTGTGGCTGGAGCAAACTTGATGCGATCTGAGTTTAGCAACAGGGTTTGGTAATGGGTCATCCTGGCATTAGTTAGCCACCTATCCGGTGGTTGACGGACTACATTTTCCAGGGCATGAGGAGCTGTTATCGTCAGATTTTGTCCTAAAGTTAGTTTGTCAGCATCTTTGACTAGAACGGCCACTGCAGCGATTATCTTTAAACAGGTGGGCCATCCTGATGCCACAGGGTCCAATTTTTTTGACAAATAAGCAACTGGACGATTCCAGGGACCCAATTTCTGAGTCAATACCCCTTTTGCAATGCCCTTATTTTCGGCCACATATAAATGAAAAGGTTTGGTTACATCTGGCAGTCCTAGGGCTGGAGCTGAAAGTAAAGCTCGTTTGATTTGGTCAAAAGCCCGTTGTTCCTTATCGCCCCAAACGAAAGGAGTGCTGTTTTTGGTTAGGGGGTACAATGGGGCTGCCAGCTCAGCAAACCCTGGAATCCATAGTCTACAGAATCCGGCCGTCCCCAAAAATTCTCTAACCTGCCTGGCGTTTTTGGGAGCCGGAATTTGGGCCACCGTATCCTTTCTGCTCTCCGTGAGCCATCTTTGCCCCCCTTTTAATAGATACCCCAGGTAACTGACCTGTTGTTGGCATATTTGTGCTTTCTTGGCTGAGGCTCTATATCCCAGGGTTCCAAGTTCCGTTAACAGTTTTTCAGTACCCTTGATACAATCTTCTTGGGTCTCAGCAGCTAATAAAATATCATCAACGTATTGGAGTAATGTTACCTGGGGATTTGATTCTCTATATGATGCCAAATCCTGATGGAGGGCTTCATCAAAGATGGTCGGGGAGTTCTTAAATCCCTGAGGTAGCCGTGTCCATGTCAGCTGACCAGACATTCCCGATGTTGGATCTTTCCATTCGAAGGCAAAGTAGGGTTGGCTCAGGGGAGAGAGTCTTAAACAGAAAAAAGCATCTTTAAGGTCCAAAACAGTATACCACGTATGTTGAGGTGGAAGAGTGCTCAGGAGGTTGTAAGGGTTTGGAACTGTGGGGTGGAGGTCTGCCACCCGTTTGTTCACCTCTCGTAGATCCTGCACCGGCCGATAATCATTTGTTCCTGGTTTCTTTACCGGCAGGAGAGGGGTGTTCCATGCTGATTGACATCTTATTAAGATGCGCAAGTCTAGTAGCCTCTGTATATGGGGACGGATACCGTCTTTGGCTTCTCTACTCATGGGGTATTGACGGACCGTTATTGGGGTGGCAGTTGCCTTGAGTTCCACTAGCACCGGGGGCCGATTTTTGGCCATCCCCATTCCGGCAGTTTCTGCCCAGGCTTGAGGGAACCGAGTTACCCAATCTGTAACATTAACTCGTGAGGATGAAGGCTGCTCGTATAATTTATATTCATCTTCTAATTTCATAGTCAATATTTGAAGTAACCTTCCTTTATTATCAGTTATGGTGGGACCTTCTGGCTGAAAGTGGATTTGAGCCCCTACTTTGGAGAGTAAATCTCTTCCCAGCAAAGGATAGGGGCATTCCGGAATAATCAAAAATGAATGGGTTACTCGTCCAATCCCAAGATCTACTGTCCTTCGTGTGGTCCATGAATATTGTTTATTCCCAGTGGCTCCTTGTACCCATGACCTTTTAGCTGAGATAGGACCTTTTGAGTGGAGAAGGATGGAGTGCTGGGCTCCGGTATCTACCAAAAATTGAACAGGTTCCCCCTCCACTTTAAGAGTTACCCAGGGCTCGGGGAGAGGGTTCGAGCCCTGACTTTCCTAGTCGTCTTCTTCCAATGTTAAGATTTTGTTTCTGGTTGGCCTTCCTCCATTCTTTTTCTTAGGGCAATCTCTCGCCCAATGTCCTTTTTCTTTACAGTAGGCACATTGGTCCTTGTCTAATGGTCGCCTTCTGTCTGCCGTTCGCCCTTCCTGCCCATTTCTATCCCCTATATTTCTTCCTCCAACCACAGTGGCCAGTATCTTACTTAAATTCCTCTCTTGTCTCTTATCTCGTCTTCTTTCACGGGCTGCCTGCTCTTTCTGCTTTCTTTCTTCCTTCTCTTCCTCTGTTTCTCTTTTGTTATATACTTTATCTGCCTCTTTTACTAACTCCTGAAGCGAAAATCCCTGCAAGCCATCTAGCCTCTGTAATTTCTTCCTAATGTCAGGGGCCGCTTGATCAATGAAAGCCATTGCTACAGTAGCCCTATGTTCCTCCGAAGTTGGATCATAAGGGGTAAAGCGTCTAAAGGCTTCCATTAAACGTTCCAGGAACACAGTTGGCGATTCCTGGGGCCCCTGAGTTACTTCCCTTACCTTAGCCAAATTAGTGGGCCGTCTGGCCGCTCCATGGAGACCCGCCACCAGAGCCTGGCGATACGTTTTCAGGCGCTCCCTACCTTCCGGGGCATTGAAATCCCAGTTTGGCCTGACGAGTGGGAAACCAGCATCAATCTCGTTAGGCAGCTGGGTAGGTTGCCCATTGGCGCCTAATACATTTTTTCTGGCTTCTAAAAGAACCCGTTGCCTCTCCTCAGTCGTTAGGAGAGTCTGGAGCAGCTGCTGACAATCATCCCGTGTGGGCTGGTGGGAGAAAACAAGAGATTCTATTAAAGCGGTAAGGGCCTGTGGATTTTCGGAAAAAGTTGGGTTATGCATTTTCCAATTATAAAGATCTGCAGAGGAAAAGGGCCAATATTGGAGAGGTCTATTCCCTTGGCCGTCGGGGGGGCCATACTCTCTAAGAGGTAGGGCAGTGGAGTCCGGGGAGATAGCCCTCCGGCTCCTAGTGCCCGCTGAGGGACCCCTTTCTTCTTCCATCATGGATGGTTCCCTTGGTGCCGAGGGCAGTGGAGCTGGGGGTCCTCTAGGTGGTAGGGGATTTGGGGCCGGAGGATAAGGGGGTGGGGAATCCAAAAGAAGCAAATCGGACTGCGGGTCAGGATAAATCGCCTTCGGTGGATCCGGGGCGTCGGGTAGCTTCTCCGTGTTGGGGTTTTTCTTTAAGGCTAATATCTCCGACGCTGCTGATGTGTGCGCGGACGTACCTGTTGAGGAAACAAAGGGCCGGACCCACGGAGGTGGGGAGAGAATTAAATCTTCCCAGACCAAGACATATGGTACTTGGTCTGGGTGTCCGTGGGGATCTATATTAAATATCTTAGACTTCAGCAGCTTAATCTTGTCTAATAAAAAGGATCCTTCGGGGGGCCATCCTATCTGAAATGTTGGCCATTCAGAGGCACACAAAGTCTGCCACTTTCCTTTTTTTATTTTTACCGAAAAATTATGGGCTCTGGCCCGAACTTCGGTCCAATGGCTTAGGGTAAGGGAAAGAGGAGTCGTCATAGTCTGTCCCATTGTCGTCCGTCAGAGAAGAAGAATAGACCACAATACAGAAACAGTTAAAACTCCACGAAACACATATACGCATGGGCCACCGCGAGCTCGCTTCAAAACCGAAACTTCTTCAGATGGCAGTT
>NW_020838517.1:6733-13456 GCF_003676395.1 Aethalodelphis obliquidens
GTCTTTGACAGACACCTTTTTTACATTTTGTTATCTCCCTCCTTCTCGGAAGGGGGCCGGACATCCTGGAAATTCACCCATTATCTAAGAAGCCCCTATTGTCTGGAGAGTTCTTAATCATTAGCTGGAACAATGTCCCTCGAGCCCCACATTCCCCCCTTTTTCTTGTGACTATTGATTCCAATCATGGAATCTCAACCTTCTGTTCGTAAACTTTGGTACTGTTGTCTTAACATTAGAACTTGTACAGTACTGATACGCTCTCTAATAAATGTTATTAAGCGATTTAGAATACATGGTCCAAAAGTTAAAATCAACAATAAAACAATAAGAGGTACTAACACACAAAAGTCAGCTGAGGTATTAAGAACCTCTAAAGAGACACAAGGGGTGAGCCCCGTGTTACATGCCCACCATCCATCTTGAGGAGGTACAAGATATCCTGAGCCTGAAGGGAGGCTAAAATCATGACAAAGGTGTCTATGGGACTGGGGAGGTGTTCCTATACAAGTACCGTTTCCAGAAACCGAGGACAGGGTTAATTTACTGGTCCCTTCTTGCTTCCATCGACATTGGTCTGAGGAGGTAGAATTAGTATAGTTGGAGCTATATCCTATAGCATCATAATAAGGGGGAGGGGCAGCATAGCAAAGCCAACATGATTTTGTAGCCTCTGGGTTTGTAGCATTGAGAACCGTAAAGGCTGCCTGCACCAAAGAAAGCATCCTATCCCGAGGAGTCCCAGGCTTAACTGTGGGTTCTTTGGATCCAGAGGTTTCATTAGTCTCATTCTTTGTTGATGTAGTTGAAGGGGCCGGGGGAAGCAAAGGGGGGCCAAATACGGGATTTGGGCCTATTGATATAGGAGCAGGAGTCTCAATCTTTAGCTTAAAGGTCATTAATATTCCTAAATCATATTCCCTCATGTAAAATCTAATGCCCCAAGAATGACCATTTATCCATTTTTCATCTCTTTTTCCGGGATTACTAAAGGAAATTTTAAGGGGATGACACCATCCTGAACATTTACTCCGGTGTCCGGTATCCTCATTATGAGAATAATTAGCCGTTACAGTAATAAAATCCCAAGTTAAGGTGGGTTTCCAATTAGTATCCCCGGTAGTTTTACATCCCCAGCTTTTGAATTCAGAGATCAAGGGCGGTGGAACCCGGGGCATACGTAGAAAGTGAGGATGTAGAAAGTGAGGATACCAAGCATCACTCTTTTGCCTGCATTTTTGCAACCCGGCCCAAACCAATCAGTTTCCGAAACTTTGGAAGGGGCAGTGTTCATATCATGAGAATCTTCTGTATCCCAATAAGGTGCTCCTATAGCCAATTTACAAACATCAGGAAAAAGATCTGGCCACCAGGTCCAGGGGGGGTGCAGTATGACTAATGGACCAGGTTACATCTCCAGTCTGAGAAATTACCTGCCAAGTTAAACGTTGGGGGAGGTGAGGGCTAAAATCACTTACAGTCAATAAAGGCAGTAAAACCAAAATTATAAGTCCTAGGTTCGTAGAAGCTTGAGTTTGAGCGGGTTGTCGGTTCTTTGGGCTCGCCATCCTGATGATGCCGTCGCTGGTGCAGCCTTCACATGTGAAGCATGGATCCAGGCAGCGATGCCGTCCACTTTTATGGCCGTTGGGGTGGTGAGGAGGACGGTGTATGGTCCTTTCCATCGAGGTTCCAACGTCTGGGTTCGATGCCGACGGACGTATACGGAGTCTCCGACTTGGAAAGGATGAGTTTCTCCCGGTGTTCCCGGTTGGTAGGCCTTGGCGAGTTGGGACCATATTTCCTTTTGGACCAGTTGGAGTCCCAATAGCCTAGCATACAAGTCAGTGTTATTTTGACAGTCTGGTTTTATTTCTTCTCCTAAGGTGAGAAGGGGAGGTGGGGCCCCGTATAGCACCTCAAAAGGAGTAAGATGGTACCGGGAAGGTGTATTCCTAACCCGGAACAGGGCTAAAGGAAGGAGCACCGTCCAATCTGTACCGCCAGTCTCCAAGGACAATTTGGTTAGGGTCTCTTTTAGCGTTCTATTCATTCTTTCTACCTGACCTGAACTCTGGGGTCTATATGCACAATGTAATTTCCAATCAGTCCCCAAATATCTGGCCACATCCTGACTTACCTGGGCGACGAAGGCTGGGCCATTATCAGACCCTATTACCTTTGGTGCTCCAAATCGAGGAAAAATTTCTTCTAAAATCTTCTTGGCTACTACAGCAGCTGTTTCTTTCTTTGTTGGGAAAGCCTCTATCCATCCTGAAAAAGTGTCTACAAAAACTAAAAGGTATTTATTACCGTACCTTCCAGGACGCACTTCGGTAAAGTCCACCTCCCAGTAAGTTCCTGGGCGGTCCCCCCTGAGTCTCTTTCCAGTTTCAAGTTTCCCTTTGTGAGCATTTACCTGTTGACATGGGACGCATTCCTGCACAATTTGTTCAGCTAATTTTGTCATTCCAGGGGTTTCGTACCCGGCTTTTTGTAACAAGGCTACCATCTTTTTAGTCCCCAAATGTGTCCATCTGTGCATCTGTTGTAACATGGATTCTGCTTGCTGAGGGGACAAAGTTCCTTTTGTTGTGGCCGGGATGATTTCTTCATCGCGGCCTGGTTTTTCAGGAACTTTATCTGACAGTCCTAGAATGACTTCTCCCGATGCTATTTCTCGGGCCACTTGGTCAGCCATATTATTTCCCCTAATTATTGGGGTATTTCCTTTTTGATGTCCAGGGCAGTGGATGATACTGACTTTAGTAGGAAGCATGAGTGCAGTCAACAAAGCCATGATTTCGTCTTTGTTTTTAATTTCTTTGCCACCTGAAGTTAGTAGCCCTCTCTGTTGGTAAATGGCACCGTGGATATGAGCGGTAGCAAACGCATATCTACTGTCTGTGTAGATGTTTACTTTTTTATTCTCTGCCATCTCTAATGCCCTCGTCAGGGCAATTAATTCAGCTCGTTGGGCTGAGGTCCCTTGTGGTAGCGCTGCTGCCCATATGACTTGTTTCCCGTCTACCACGGCTGCCCCAGTTCGACGCTTACCTTCCTCCAGGAAACTGCTCCCATCCGTGAACCAGGTGAAATCAGCATCAGGGAGGGGCAGGTCCATCAGATCTGGCCTACTGCCGTGTGCTGCGGCCAGTACTTCCTGACAATCATGTATGATGGTGGAGCCTTCCAAGTCAGGATCAGGTAGCAAGGTGGCTGGATTGAGTCCTGTGGCTGGAGCAAACTTGATGCGATCTGAGTTTAGCAACAGGGTTTGGTAATGGGTCATCCTGGCATTAGTTAGCCACCTATCCGGTGGTTGACGGACTACATTTTCCAGGGCATGAGGAGCTGTTATCGTCAGATTTTGTCCTAAAGTTAGTTTGTCAGCATCTTTGACTAGAACGGCCACTGCAGCGATTATCTTTAAACAGGTGGGCCATCCTGATGCCACAGGGTCCAATTTTTTTGACAAATAAGCAACTGGACGATTCCAGGGACCCAATTTCTGAGTCAATACCCCTTTTGCAATGCCCTTATTTTCGGCCACATATAAATGAAAAGGTTTGGTTACATCTGGCAGTCCTAGGGCTGGAGCTGAAAGTAAAGCTCGTTTGATTTGGTCAAAAGCCCGTTGTTCCTTATCGCCCCAAACGAAAGGAGTGCTGTTTTTGGTTAGGGGGTACAATGGGGCTGCCAGCTCAGCAAACCCTGGAATCCATAGTCTACAGAATCCGGCCGTCCCCAAAAATTCTCTAACCTGCCTGGCGTTTTTGGGAGCCGGAATTTGGGCCACCGTATCCTTTCTGCTCTCCGTGAGCCATCTTTGCCCCCCTTTTAATAGATACCCCAGGTAACTGACCTGTTGTTGGCATATTTGTGCTTTCTTGGCTGAGGCTCTATATCCCAGGGTTCCAAGTTCCGTTAACAGTTTTTCAGTACCCTTGATACAATCTTCTTGGGTCTCAGCAGCTAATAAAATATCATCAACGTATTGGAGTAATGTTACCTGGGGATTTGATTCTCTATATGATGCCAAATCCTGATGGAGGGCTTCATCAAAGATGGTCGGGGAGTTCTTAAATCCCTGAGGTAGCCGTGTCCATGTCAGCTGACCAGACATTCCCGATGTTGGATCTTTCCATTCGAAGGCAAAGTAGGGTTGGCTCAGGGGAGAGAGTCTTAAACAGAAAAAAGCATCTTTAAGGTCCAAAACAGTATACCACGTATGTTGAGGTGGAAGAGTGCTCAGGAGGTTGTAAGGGTTTGGAACTGTGGGGTGGAGGTCTGCCACCCGTTTGTTCACCTCTCGTAGATCCTGCACCGGCCGATAATCATTTGTTCCTGGTTTCTTTACCGGCAGGAGAGGGGTGTTCCATGCTGATTGACATCTTATTAAGATGCGCAAGTCTAGTAGCCTCTGTATATGGGGACGGATACCGTCTTTGGCTTCTCTACTCATGGGGTATTGACGGACCGTTATTGGGGTGGCAGTTGCCTTGAGTTCCACTAGCACCGGGGGCCGATTTTTGGCCATCCCCATTCCGGCAGTTTCTGCCCAGGCTTGAGGGAACCGAGTTACCCAATCTGTAACATTAACTCGTGAGGATGAAGGCTGCTCGTATAATTTATATTCATCTTCTAATTTCATAGTCAATATTTGAAGTAACCTTCCTTTATTATCAGTTATGGTGGGACCTTCTGGCTGAAAGTGGATTTGAGCCCCTACTTTGGAGAGTAAATCTCTTCCCAGCAAAGGATAGGGGCATTCCGGAATAATCAAAAATGAATGGGTTACTCGTCCAATCCCAAGATCTACTGTCCTTCGTGTGGTCCATGAATATTGTTTATTCCCAGTGGCTCCTTGTACCCATGACCTTTTAGCTGAGATAGGACCTTTTGAGTGGAGAAGGATGGAGTGCTGGGCTCCGGTATCTACCAAAAATTGAACAGGTTCCCCCTCCACTTTAAGAGTTACCCAGGGCTCGGGGAGAGGGTTCGAGCCCTGACTTTCCTAGTCGTCTTCTTCCAATGTTAAGATTTTGTTTCTGGTTGGCCTTCCTCCATTCTTTTTCTTAGGGCAATCTCTCGCCCAATGTCCTTTTTCTTTACAGTAGGCACATTGGTCCTTGTCTAATGGTCGCCTTCTGTCTGCCGTTCGCCCTTCCTGCCCATTTCTATCCCCTATATTTCTTCCTCCAACCACAGTGGCCAGTATCTTACTTAAATTCCTCTCTTGTCTCTTATCTCGTCTTCTTTCACGGGCTGCCTGCTCTTTCTGCTTTCTTTCTTCCTTCTCTTCCTCTGTTTCTCTTTTGTTATATACTTTATCTGCCTCTTTTACTAACTCCTGAAGCGAAAATCCCTGCAAGCCATCTAGCCTCTGTAATTTCTTCCTAATGTCAGGGGCCGCTTGATCAATGAAAGCCATTGCTACAGTAGCCCTATGTTCCTCCGAAGTTGGATCATAAGGGGTAAAGCGTCTAAAGGCTTCCATTAAACGTTCCAGGAACACAGTTGGCGATTCCTGGGGCCCCTGAGTTACTTCCCTTACCTTAGCCAAATTAGTGGGCCGTCTGGCCGCTCCATGGAGACCCGCCACCAGAGCCTGGCGATACGTTTTCAGGCGCTCCCTACCTTCCGGGGCATTGAAATCCCAGTTTGGCCTGACGAGTGGGAAACCAGCATCAATCTCGTTAGGCAGCTGGGTAGGTTGCCCATTGGCGCCTAATACATTTTTTCTGGCTTCTAAAAGAACCCGTTGCCTCTCCTCAGTCGTTAGGAGAGTCTGGAGCAGCTGCTGACAATCATCCCGTGTGGGCTGGTGGGAGAAAACAAGAGATTCTATTAAAGCGGTAAGGGCCTGTGGATTTTCGGAAAAAGTTGGGTTATGCATTTTCCAATTATAAAGATCTGCAGAGGAAAAGGGCCAATATTGGAGAGGTCTATTCCCTTGGCCGTCGGGGGGGCCATACTCTCTAAGAGGTAGGGCAGTGGAGTCCGGGGAGATAGCCCTCCGGCTCCTAGTGCCCGCTGAGGGACCCCTTTCTTCTTCCATCATGGATGGTTCCCTTGGTGCCGAGGGCAGTGGAGCTGGGGGTCCTCTAGGTGGTAGGGGATTTGGGGCCGGAGGATAAGGGGGTGGGGAATCCAAAAGAAGCAAATCGGACTGCGGGTCAGGATAAATCGCCTTCGGTGGATCCGGGGCGTCGGGTAGCTTCTCCGTGTTGGGGTTTTTCTTTAAGGCTAATATCTCCGACGCTGCTGATGTGTGCGCGGACGTACCTGTTGAGGAAACAAAGGGCCGGACCCACGGAGGTGGGGAGAGAATTAAATCTTCCCAGACCAAGACATATGGTACTTGGTCTGGGTGTCCGTGGGGATCTATATTAAATATCTTAGACTTCAGCAGCTTAATCTTGTCTAATAAAAAGGATCCTTCGGGGGGCCATCCTATCTGAAATGTTGGCCATTCAGAGGCACACAAAGTCTGCCACTTTCCTTTTTTTATTTTTACCGAAAAATTATGGGCTCTGGCCCGAACTTCGGTCCAATGGCTTAGGGTAAGGGAAAGAGGAGTCGTCATAGTCTGTCCCATTGTCGTCCGTCAGAGAAGAAGAATAGACCACAATACAGAAACAGTTAAAACTCCACGAAACACATATACGCATGGGCCACCGCGAGCTCGCTTCAAAACCGAAACTTCTTCAGATGGCAGTT
>NW_020838518.1:0-1939 GCF_003676395.1 Aethalodelphis obliquidens
GAGAAGTTCCTTTAGCATTTGTTGTAAAGCTGGTTTGGTGGTGCTGAACTCTCTCAGCTTTTGCTTGTCTGTAAAGCAAAAGCTTCTCCATCAAATGTGAATGAGATCCGTGCTGGGTAGAGTAATCTTGGTTGCAGGTTTTTTTCCTTCATCACTTTAAATATGTCCTGCCAGTCCCTTATGGCCTGCAAAGTTTCTGCTGAAAGATGAGCTGTTAACCTTATGGGGATTCCCTTGTGTGTTATGTGTTGTTTTTCCCTTGCTGCTTTTAATATGCTTTCTTTGTATTTAATTTTTGACAGTTTGATTAATATGTGTCTTGGCGTATTTCTCTTTGGATTTACCCTGTACGGGACTCTCTGTGCTTCCTGGACTTGATTAACTATTTCCTTTCCCATATTAGGGAAGTTTTCAACTATAATCTCTTCAAATGTTTTCTCAGTTCCTCTCTTTTTCTCTTCTTCTTCTGGAACCCCTATAATTCGAATGTTGGTGCGTTTAATGTTGTCCCAGAGGTCTCTGAGACTGTCCTCAGTTCTTTTCATTCTTTTTTCTTTATTCTGCTCTGCAGTAGTTATTTCCACTATTTTACCTTCCAGGTCACTTATCCGTTCTTCTGCCTCAGTTATTCTGCTATTGATCCCATCTAGAGTCTTCTTCATTTCATTTATTGTATTGTTCATCGTTGCTTGTTTCATCTTTAGTTCTTCTAGGTCCTTGTTAAATGTTTCTTGCATTTTGTCTATTCTATTTCCAAGCTTTTGGATCATCTTTACTGTCATTATTCTGAATTCTTTTTCAGGTAGACTGCCTATTTCCTCTTCATTTGTTAGGTCTGGTGCGTTTTTATCTTGCTCCTTCATCTGCTGTGTGTTTTTCTGTCTTCTCATTTTGCTTATCTTACTGTGTTTGGTGTTTCCTTTTTGCAGGCTGCAGGTTCGTATTTTCCGTTGTTTTTGGTGTCTGTCCCCAGTGGCTAAGGTTGCTTCAGTGGGATGTGTAGGCTTCCTGGTGGAGGGGACTAGTGCCTGTGTTCTGGTGGGTGAGGCTGGATCTTCTCTCTCTGGTGGGCAGGTCCACGTCTGGTGGTGTGTTTTGGGGTGTCTGTGGACTTGTTATGATTTTAGGCAGCCTCTCTGCTAATGGGTGGGGTTGTGTTCCTGTTTTGCTAGTTGTTTGGCATAGGATGTCCAGCACTGTAGCTTGCTGGTCGTTGAGTGAAGCTGGGTGCTGGTGTTGAGATGGAGACCTCTGGGAGATTTTCGCTGTTTGATATTATGTGGAGCTGGGAGGTCTCTTGTGGACCAGTGTCCTGAAGTTGGCTCTCCCACCTCAGAGGCACAGCACTGACTCCTGGCTGCAGCACCAAGGGCCTTTCATCCACCCGGCTCAGAATAGATGGCAGGAAAAATAGTATTAGTAGAAGTAGGAATAAAGAAAGAAAGAAAGGAAGGAAGGAGGGAAGGAAGGAAGAAAGAAAGAAGATAAAGTAAAATATAATAAAGTTGTTATTAAATTAAAAATATTAAGAAAAAAAATGGACGGATAAAACCTTAGGAGAAATGCTGAAAGCAAAGCTATACAGACAGAATCTCACACAGAAGCATACACATACACACAAAAAGAGGAAAAGGGGAAAACATCATAAATCTTGCTCTCAAAGTCCACCTCCTCAATTTGGGATGGTTCGTTGTCTATTCAGGTATTCCACAGATGCAGGGTACATCAAGTTGGTTGTGGAGCTCAAATCCGCTGCTTCTGAGGCTGCTGGGAGAGATTTCCCTTTCTCTTCTTTGTTCTCACAGCTCCCAGGGGCTCAGCTTTGGATTTGGCCTCGCCTCTGCATGTAGGTCGCCGGAGAGCATCTGTTTTTTGCTCAGACAGGACCAGGTTAAAGGAGCCGCTGATTCGTGGGCTCTGGCTCACTCAGGCCGGGGGG
>NW_020838518.1:2039-13454 GCF_003676395.1 Aethalodelphis obliquidens
GGCCTGCGGCGGCAGAGGTCGGCGTGACGTTGCACCAGCCTGAGGCGTGCTGTGCGTTCTCCCGGGGAAGTTGTCCCTGGATCCCGGGACCCTGGCAGTGGCGGGCTGCACAGGCTCCCGGAAGGGGGGTGTGGATAGTGACCTGTGCTCGCACACAGGCTTCTTGGTGGCGGCAGCAGCAGCCTTAGCGTCTCATGCCCATCTCTGGGGTCTGCACTTTTAGCTGTGTCTCGCGTCTGACTCTGTAGCTCCTTTTAGCAGCGCTCTTAATCCCCTCTTCCTCACGCACCAGGAAACAAAGAGGGAAGAAAAAGTCTCATGCCTCTTTGGCAGGTCCAGACCTTTTCCCAGACTCCCTCCCGGCTAGCCGTGGTGCACTAACCCCTTCAGGCTGTGTTCACGGCGCCAACCCCAGTCCTCTCCCTGTGCTTAGACCAAAGCCCGAGCCTCAGCTGGCAGCCCCGCCCGCCCCAGCGGGTGAGCAGACAAGGCTCTCGGGCTGGTGAGTGCCGGTCGGCACAGATCCTCTGTGTCGGAATCTCCCTGCTTTGCCCTCCGCACCCTGTTGCTGTGCTCTCCTCCGCAGCTCCAAAGCTCCCCCCTCCGCCACCCGCAGTGTCCGCCCGCGAAGGGGCTTCCTAGTGTGTGGAAACTTTTCCTCCTTCACAGCTCCCTCCCACTGGTGCAGGACCCGTCCCTATCCTTTTGTCTCTGTTTTTTCTTTTTTTCTTTTGCCCTACCCAGGTACGTGGGGAGTTTCTTGCCTTTTGGGAAATCTGAGGTCTTCTGCCAGCATTCAGCGTAGGTGTTCTGTAGGAGTTGTTCAACGTGTAGATGTATTTCTGGTGTATCTGTGGGTAGGATGGTGATCTCCGCGTCTTACTCTTCCGCCATCTTCCCCTCGTCCCCCCGGGAATCAATCTTAAAGCTATATGATTAAGGTGAAAGGACTCTATCAGGCTGAATTTAATTGATATGGGCCTGTATTATAGTCAGTTTGGGTTGTCATAACAGAATACCATAGACTGGTGGCTGAAGCAACAGAAATGGATTTTCTCACAGTTCTGGGGGCTTGAAGTCCAAGATCAAGGTGTCATCAGGTTTGATTTCTGATGAGACATCTCTTCCTGATTTGCACATGGCCACCTTCTCACTGAAAGAGGGAGGTCTCGCTGGTGTTTCTTCCTCTTCTTACAAGGACACCAGTCTTATCAGATTAAGGCTCCATCCTTAGGATTTCATGTAACATTAGTTATCTCCTTAAGGCCCTCTCTCCAAATACACTCACATTGGGCGTTATATAGCTTCAACATACGAATTTGGGAGGGACAAAATTCAGTCCATAACAGGGCCCACTAGGCAAAGATTTTGTCTTCATGTCTTAGCTTGAGGGGCTTGACATAATGGTTCTAAAAGTTTGCTTAGTTGGTTGGCTGAAACATGAACCCAAAGGTGACCTAAAGTAAATGAAATGGAAATGCCAGGACTGCCTTGGTACACTGCAGAAGAAGGTATCCAAAAGCTTGGGAATGTCAAAATGGCTTTATCATATGACTTGCTCACTCACCCTGAGAGGGTTCTGAGAACATATCCTGGCTGTGAGAAATAAATCTGAAAGGAGAGCCCCAGAATCCTAGATGAGTTTTATGCTGGGTATTCATTAGAGGTCAGAAATTACAGTGGGAACTGCTACCATAGAACTGGAATCACTAAATGTAATTAGAATGATGGAATCCTGGGATGACAAGGGCCAAATGGCAGAACTTAATTGCTGTTACAGGTTGAATTGTGTTCCCTGGAACATATGTTAAAGTCCTAATCCCTGACACCTGTGAATGTGACTTTATTTGAAATAGGGTCGTTCAGATGTAATCAAGTTAAGATGAGGTCATACTGGATTAGAATGGGTCCTAATACATGACTGGTATCCTTATAAAAAGAGGGAAATTTAGACACAGGGAGAATAGGAAGTCATGATGAAGGCAGAGATTGGAGTGATGCAGCTACAAGGCAATGAATGCCAAGGATTGCTGGCAACCATCAGAAGCTAGGGGAGAGAGATGGAATAGATTCTCCTTCAGAGCCTCCAGAAGGAACAATCCTTTCTTTTTTTTTAAATTGATCTACTTTTTTTTAAACATCTTTATTGGAGTATAATAGCTTTACAATGGTGTGTTAGTTTCTGCTTTATAACAAAGTGAATCAGTTATACATATAGATATGTCCCCATATCTCTTCCGTCTTGTGTCTCCCTCCCTCCCACCCTCCCTATCTCACCCCTCTAGGTGGTCACAAAGCACCGAGCTGATCCCCTGTGCTATGCAGCTGCTTCCCACTAGCTATCTATTTTATGTTTGGTAGTGTATATAAGTCCATGCCACTCTCTCACTTTGTTCCAGCTTACCCTTTCCCCTCCCCGTGTCCTCAAGTCCATTCTCTAGTAGGTCTGCATCTTTATTCCCATCTTGCCCCTAGGTTCTTCATGACCATTTTTTTTAAGATACCATATATATGTGTTAGCATACAGTATTTGTTTTTCTCTTTCTGACTTACTTCACTCTGTATGACAGTCTCTAGGTCCATCCACCTCAGTACAAATAACTCAGTTTCGTTCCTTTTTATGGCTGAGTAATATTCCATTGTATATATGTGCCACATCTTCTTTATCCATTCATCTGTTGATGGACACTTAGGTTGCTTCCATATCCTGGCTATTGTAAATAGAGCTGCAATGAACATTGTGGTACATGATTCTTTTTGAATTATGGTTTTCTCAGGGTATATGCCCAGTAGTGGGATTGCTGGGTCGTATGGTAGTTCTATTTTTAGTTTTTTAAGGAACTTCCATACTGTTCTTTATAGTGGCTGTATGAATTTACATTCCCACCAACAGTGCAAGAGGGTTCCCTTTTCTCCACACCCTCTCCAGCATTTATTGTTTGTAGATTTTTTGATGCTGGCCATTCTGACCGGTGTGAGAAATCCTTTCTAACACTTTGCTTTTATACTTTAAGACTCCAGACAGTGAGAGGATAAGTTTCTGTTGTCTTAAGGTACCCAATTTGTGGTACTTTGCTGCAGCAGCCCTAGGAAACTAATATGATTGCCAAAGACAAGATGGCATAGTTACTGTAATGGACAGCAGTGTCAAAGCAGTACTCAGAATAGTCTGACTCACAGAGATCATTAGTGTTGACTAGTGGATCATGGTGTCTCTAGAAAAGAAATAGATGGACAGTTTACTAAATTCTTAATTGCTCTGTATGATCCTAGTAGTTCTAGACCTAGTGAACAGAAGTCTAAATTGAATCCCCAAAATACCATAGCCCCTCAATCAATTCCCAAATTTGAGCCAGTTCAGAAACCTACAGTTATTTGAATGAAGGGGAGACTATGTCCCCTTGAGAAAATTTCCTGCTATGCTGGCATATACCTATATTGTTAACCTTCTTCCTAGCCTTCCCCAAAGGAACCTGCAGCCATTTGCCATTTATTAGGGTGACTGTGCATTTGGGAAAGGGAAATAATCAGACTTTGGGGGAATTAGTGGACACTGGTGCTAAACTGACACCAATTCCCAGAGACCAAAAATGTTACTGTTGCCTTCATAGAATAGAGACTTATAGAGGTCAAAGATCAGATGATCAATGGAGTTTTGGCTTACGTCCATCTCACAGTGGTCCCAGTGAGTACTCATACCCATCATGGAGTTATATCTCCCTTTTCAGAATGTATAATATGAATAGATGTACTCAGCAACTTTCTGAATCACCACATTGGTTCTCTGACACATAGAGGACTATTGTGGTAGGAAAGGCCAAGAGGAAGCCACTAAAACTGCCTCTAACTATAAAGTTAGTAAATCAATATCAATTCTTCATCCCTGGAGGCATTGCAGAGATTCATGCCACCATCAAGTCTTTCTTTGAATGTGGGTGGGACCTGTGACTGGCGTCTAGGAAATAGAATATATAAAAGGAGGTGAGATGACATTCACTTGATTTGGTTATGTTATATAGCAAAGGTGATGGGATGTCATTCCCATTATTATTTATATTATGTTATATAAGACTCTGTCTTAGCTGTTTAGATATACAGTATTCTCATTCTGGGCTTGAAGAAACAATCTGACATGTTGTAAACTTTCCATGGAAAGGATCACATGGCAGGAAACTGCAGGTGACCTTAGGACCTGAAGACAACCTCCAGCCAGCAAAAAGACAGATCCCTCAATCATATAACCTGAAAGAAATGAATTATACCAACAAGCCAAAAGAACTTGGAAGCAGATTTTTCCAGTCAAAACTCCACATGAGAATATAGCCTATCCAACATCTTGATTGAATCCTTGTGAGACCCTGAACAGAGAACTGAGGTAAGCTGGGTCTAGACCCCTGACCCACAGAAACTCTGAGATAATAAATGTGTGTTATTTTAAGCCAGTATAGCAAATTAATACATAGTTATAGGCATTTGAAAATCCGAAATTGCCTTCAGGAGATTCAGATATTGGAATGTTCAAACGCTGCTTTAAAATAAATATTATTAATATTGTCAGGGATTCCAGTAGAGATCTAGAAACTATAAATGAAGAATAATCCAATGGAAAATTTATAACATAAATAATTCAATATCTAAAATTAAGCATGCAATAGATACATTTAAGAGGAGATTAGATGTAGCTAATGAAAAAATTATAAAACTAGAATATAGAAGAAATAGTTAAAAAAGTGAACATGTAAGTAATTCTAAAGAATATAGAATGCATAAAACTCTAATGTTAATGTCCAAGACTGTTTATATATATTTCAAATTAAAATACATTTCAATGATATCACAAAAGAAAATAAGGGATGTTTTGGTTAGCATCCACTGGTTATGCAGCAGTAACAAACAACCTCCAGAGTCTCCAAAGTCTCAATGGATTACAATAGTCACATTATATATTGGCTGTGGTAGCTGTGGGTTGGCTTTGGTTTCTCTCCATATATTGTCTTCATTTCAATATCCACAATAGAAGTAACCACTATTTGGAACATACTATTCTAATGGTAGAACAAAAAGAGCAATGGCAGAATTATCCAGTGGCTCTAAAGTTTCTGCTTGGACATCACATACAGTCACTTCCACTTACATTCATTTGGCCAATGTAAGTCATATAGCCAAGCTTTGGGTCAATGCTCAAGAAAAATCACCCCAGGGAGGTACTTCAAATCATGTGACATCAGGCAGGATTATATGATCTTTTATAAAGAATACAGAAATCAAAACATATTTTTGAATCTAAAAAAAATACCATCTACCACAGAGTATAAATGAAATTAATGTGTTCTAAGGTCCTTATATTTTCTGAGATGTGGGAAAACATCTAATTTGTATTAGAACCTAGTAAATAAGGATCCATGTTTTAATCTAGTGTAATCTGAAAAAGGATAGTAAAAGAACATATAACTAGTAAGGTACTTAGAGGAGAAATAGAGTAAAAAGAATATTTTATCAACACAAAGAAAGCAAAAAAAAGAGAAAAAAGAACATAAAATATATGCACTATGTAGAACAGCAAGCATGATGGTACATTTAAATACAATTGTATCAGTAATTATTGAATGCATTAAATGTATAATGATACAAATATGCTAAAGATTATGAGACTGGATAAAAAACAAAGCCCTACTATATTCTATTTAAAATATAAGAGTGGTGGCGGAGAGGAAGATGGCGGAGGAGTAAGACGCCGAGATCACCTTCCTCCCCAGAGATACACCAGAAATACATCTACACGTGGAGCAACTCCTACAGAACACCTACTGAACGCTGGCAGAAGACCTCAGACCTCCCAAAAGGCAAGAAACCCCCCACGTACCTGGGTAGGGCAAAAGAAAAAAAGAAAAAACAGAGACAAAAGAATAGGGACGGGACCCGCACCAGTGGGAGGGAGCTGTGAAGCAGGAAAGGTTTCCACACACTAGGAAGCCCCATCGTGGGTGGAGACTGCGGGAGGCGGAGGGGGGAGCTTTGGAGCCACAGAGGAGAGCACAGCAACAGGGGTGCGGAGGGCAAAGCGGGGAGATTTCCGCACAGAGGATCGGTGCCGACCGGCACTCACCAGCCCAAGAGGCTTGTCTGCTCACCCGCCAGGGTAGGTGGGCCTGGGAGCTGAGGTTCGGGCTTTGGTCTAAGGGCAGGGAGAGGACTGGGGTTGGCTGCGTGAACACAGCCTGAAGGGGTTAGTGCACCACGGCTAGCCGGGAGGGAGTCTGGGAAAAAGTCTGGAGCTGCCAAAGAGGCAAGAGACTTTTTCTTCCCTCTTTGTTTTCTGGTGCGCGAGGAGAGGGGTTTAAGAGCGCTGCTTAAAGGAGCTCCAGAGACGGGCACGAGCTGCGGCTAAAAGCGCGGACCCCAGAGACGGGCGGGAGACGCTAAGGCTGCTGCTGCTGCCACCAAGAAGCCTGTGTGCGAGCACAGGCCACTATCCACACCCCCCTTCCGGGGAGTCTGTGCAGCCCGCCACTGCCAGGGTCCCGGGATCCAGGGACAACTTCCCCGGGAGAACGCACGGTGGGCCTCAGGCTGGTGTAACGTCACCCCGGCCTCTGCCGCCGCAGGCTCGCCCTGCACACTGCGCCCCTCCCTTCCCCCCGGCCTGAGTGAGCCAGAGCCCCCGAATCAGCAGCTCCTTTAACCCCGTTCTGTCTGAGCAAAAAACAGACGCTCTCCAGTGACCTACACACAGAGGCGGGGCCAAATCCAAAGCTGAGCCCCTGGGAGCTGTGAGAACAAAGAAGAGAAAGGGAAATCTCTCCCAGCAGCCTCAGAAGCCGCGGATTAAATCTCCACAATCAACTTGATGTACCCTGCATCTGTGGAATACATGAATAGACAAGGAATCATCCCAAATTGAGGAGGTGGACTATGAGAGCAAGATTTATGATTTTTTCCCCTTTTCCTCTTTTTGTGAGTGTTATGTGTATGCTTCTGTGTGAGATAATGTCTGTATAGGTTTGCTTCCACCATTTGTCCTAGGGTTCTATCCGTCCGTTTTTTTTAAAATTTTTTTTCTTAATAATTAATTTTAATAATTTTATTATACTTTTCTTTCTTCCTTTCTTTCTTTTTTTCTTTCCTTTCTTTCTTTGCTTCTCTCTCTCTCTCTTCTTTTTTCTTTCCTCCCTTCCCTCCTTTAGACAACGAATCATCCCAAATTGAGGAGAGACTTTGAGACTAATGATTTTTTTCCCCATTACCTCTTTTTGTGAGGCTTTATATGTATGCTTCTGTGTAAGAGTTTGTCTGTATAGCTTTGCTTCCACCATTTGTCCTAAGGTTCTATCCATCCTTTTTTTCTAAATAATTATTTTTTTAAATTTAATAACATTATTATACTTTATTTTATTTTACTGTAACTAACTTCTTTCTTTTTTCCTTCCTTCCCTCCTTCCTCCCTCCCTCCTTTCTTTCCTTCTTTTCTTCTTTCTTTCTTTCTTCCTACTTCTACTAATTCTTTCTCTCTACCTTTTCTCCCTTTTATTCTGAGCCGTGTGGATGAAAGGCTCTTGGTGCTGCAGCCAGGAGTCAGTGCTGTGCCTCTGAGGTGGGAGAGCCAACTTCAGGACACTGGTCAACAAGAGTCCTCCCAGCTCCACATAATATCAAACGGCGAAAATTTCCTAGAGATCTCCATCTCAACGCCAGCACCCAGCTTCACTCAACGACCAGCAAGCTACACTGCTGGACATCCTATGCCAAACAACTAGCAAAACAGGAACACAACCCCACCCATTAGCAGAGAGGCTGCCTAAAATCATAATAAGGCCACAGACACCCCAAAACATACCACCAGACGTGGACCTGCCCACCAGAGAGAGAAGATCGAGCCTTATCCACCAGAACACAGCCACTAGTCCCCTCCACCACAGAGCCTACACAACACACTGAACCAACCTTAGCCACTGGGGACAGAAACCAAAAGGAACGGAACTACGAACGTGCAGCCTGCAAAAAGGAGACCCCAAACACAGTAAGATAAGCAAAATGAGAAGACAGAAAAACACACAGCAGATGAAGGAGCAAGGTAAAAATGCACCAGACCTAACAAATGAAGAGGAAATAGGCAGTCTACCTGAAAAAGAATTCAGAATAATGATAGTAAAAGATGATCCAAAATCTTGGATATAGAGAAAATACAAGAAACATTTAACAAGGACCTAGAAGAACTAAAGATGAAACAAACAACGATGAACAACACAATAAATGAAATGAAAAAGACTCTAGGTGGGATCGATAGCAGAATAACTGAGGCAGAAGAACGGATACGTGACCTGGAAGATAAAATACTGGAAATAAATAACTACTGCAGTGCAGAATAAAGAAAAAAGAATGAAAAGAACTGAGGACAGTCTCAGAGACCTCTGGGACAACATTAAACGCACCAACATTCGAATTATAGGGGTTCCAGAAGCAGAAGAGAAAAAGAAAGGGACTGAGAAAATATTTGAAGAGATTACAGTTGAAAACTTCCCTAATATGGGAAAGGAAATAGTTAATCAAGTCTAGGAAGCACAGAGAGTCCCATACAGGATAAATTCAAGGAAAAATACGCCAAGACACATATTAATCAAACTGTGAAAAATTAAATACAAAGAAAGCATATTAAAAGCAGCAATGGAAAAACAACAAATAACACACAAGGGAATCCCCATAAGGTTAACAGCTGATCTCTCAGCAGAAACTCTGCAAGCCAGAAGGGAGTGGCAGGACATACTCAAAGTGATGAAGGAGAAAAACCTGCAACCAAGATCACTCCACCCAGCAAGGATCTCATTCAGATTTGATGGAGAAATTAAAACCTTTACAGACAAGCAAAAGCTGAGAGAGTTCAGCACCACCAAACCAGCTTTACAAGAAATGCTAAAGGAACTTCTCTAGGCAAGAAACACAAGAGAAGGAAAAGACCTATAATAACGAACCCAAAACAAGTAAATGGGAATAGGAACGTACATATCGATAATTACCTTAAATGTAAATGGACTAAATGTTCCCACCAAAAGACACAGATTGGCTGAACGGATACAAAACCAAGACCCATATATTTGCTGTCTACAAGAGACCCACTTCAGACCTAGAGACACATACAGACTGAAAGTAAGGGGATGGAAAAAGATATTCCATGCAAATGGAAACCAAAAGAAAGCTGGAGTAGCAATTCTCATATCAGACAAAATAGACTTTAAAATAAACACGATTAGAAGAGACAAAGAAGGACACTACATAATCTAGGGATCGATCCAAGAAGAAGATATAACAATTGTAAATATTTATGCACCCAACATAGGAGCACCTCAATACATAAGGCAAATACTAACAGCCATTAAAGGGGAAATCCACAGTAACACATTCATATTAGGGGACTTTAACACCCTACTTTCACCAATGGACAGAGCATCCAAAATGAAAATAAAGGAAACACAAGCTTTAAATGATACATTAAACAAGATGCACTTAATTAATATTTATAGGACACTCCATCCAAAAACAACAGAATACAGTTTTCTCAAGTGCTCATGGAACATTCTCCAGGATAGATCATATCTTGGGTCACAAATCAAGCCTTGGTAAATTTAAGAAAATTGAAATGGTATCTAGTATCTTTTCTGACCACAACGCCATGAGACTAGTTATCAATTACAGGAAAAGAACTATAAAAAATACAAACCCATGGAGGCTAAACAATACACTACTTAATAACGAAGTGATCACTGAAGTGATCACTGAAGAAATCAAAGAGGAAATAAAAAAATACCTAGAAACAAATGACAATGGAGACACAACGACCCAAACCCTATGTAATGCAGCAAAAGCAGTTCTAAGAGGGAAGTATATAGCAAGTACAAGCCCACCTTAAGAAACAGGAAACATCTCGAATAAACAACCTAACCTTGCACCTAAAGCGATTAGAGAAAGAACAACCAAAAAAACCCCAAAGCTAGCAGAAGGAAAGAAATCATAAAGATCAGATCAGAAATAAATGAAAAAGAAATGGAGGAAACAATAGCAAAGATCAATAAACTAAAAGCTGGTTCTTTGAGAAGATAAACAAAATAGATAGACCATTAGCCAGACTCATCAAGAAAAAAAGGGAGAAGACTCAAATCAATAGAATTAGAAATGAAAAAGGAGAAGTGACAACTGACACTGCAGAAATACAAAAGATCATGAGAGATTACTACAAGCAACTCTATGCCAATAAAATGGACAACCTGGAAGAAATGGACAAATTCTTAGAAGTGCACAAACTGCAAAAACTGAATCTGGAAGAAATAGAAAATATAAACAGACCAATCACAAGCACTGAAATTGAAACTGTGATTAAAAATCTTCCAACAAGCAAAAGCCCAGGACCAGATGGCTTCACGGGCGAATTCTATGCAACGTTTAGAGAAGAGCTAACACCTATCCTTCTCAAACTCTTCCAAAATATAGCAGAGGGAGGAACACTCCCAAACTCATTCTACGAGGCCACCATCACCTTGATACTAAAACCAGACAAGGATGTCACAAAGAAAGAAAACTACTGGCCAATATCACTGATGAACATAGATGCAAAAATCCTCAACAAAATACTAGCAAACAGAATCCAACAGCACATTAAAAGGATCATACACCATGATCAGGTGGGGTTTATTCCAGGAATGCAAGGATTCTTCAATATATGCAAATCAATCAATGTGATACACCATATTAACAAACTGAAGGAGAAAAACCATATGATCATCTCAATAGATGCAGAGAAAGCTTTTGACAAAATTCAACACCCATTTATGATAAAAACCCTACAGAAAGTAGGCATAGAGGGAACTTTCCTCAACATAATAAAGGCCACATATGACAAGCCCACAGCCAACATCATCCTCAATGGTGAAAAACTGAAACTATCTCCACTAAGATCAGGAGCAACCCAAGGTTGTCCACTCTCACCACTCATTCAACATAGTTTTGGAAGTTTTAGCCACAGCAATCAGAGAAGAAAAGGAAATAAAAGGAATCCAGATTGGAAAAGAAGTAAAGCTGTCACTGTTTCCAGATGACATGATACTATACATAGAGAATCCTAAAGATGCTACCAGAAAATTACTAGAGCTAATCAATGAATTTGGTGAAGTAGCAGGATACAAAATTAATGCACAGAAATCTCTGGCATTCTTATACACTAATGATGAAAAATCTGAAAGTGAAATCAAGAAAACACTCCCATTTACCACTGCAACAAAAAGAATAAAATATCTAGGAATAAACCTACCTAAGGAGACAAAAGACCTGTATGCAGAAAATTATAAGACACTGATGAAAGAAATTAAAGATGATACAAATAGATGGAGAGATATACCATGTTCTTGGATTGGAAGAATCAACATTGTG
>NW_020838519.1:0-13400 GCF_003676395.1 Aethalodelphis obliquidens
ATCTAAAATGATAGTATAGCACTCTTCATTTTGTTGGTTATTTTCACATGTTTTAATGTCAGTATCACCTCTTTGAAGACTTAAAGTATATGTTGTCCATTTTTTCAGTATTTTAGTATCCTGCCCTGTTTTACACTTAGTGGGTGTTCAATAAATGACTTCAACACTTCACAGAATGGAGAAAATTTTCCCAAATCCTACAACCGTTGACCCTCTCTGACTTTGCACATCACTTGTTAATGGCAGCTGGGTAGTTGTGTTTGATAGAAATTCAAGAAAAAATTTCTCCATGTTTCAAGACCAAAGCCACAGTCATATGAGGACCTTAGTCAGCATCATGAATATATTCTTAAACATATACAATGGAGAATTGCACTTTTATGATTTTGTGATGAACCACATGTAAAACAGTCATTCACATTTTATTTATTTATTTATTTATTATTATTTTAAAATATCTTTATTGGAGTATAATTGGTTTACAATGGTGTGTTAGTTTCTACTTTATAACAAAGTGAATCAGCTATACATATACATATATCCCCACATCTCCTCCCTCTTGCATCTCCCTCCCACCCTCCCTATCCCACCCCTCTAGGTGGTCACAAAGCACTGAGCTGATCTCCCTGTGCTATGTGGCTACTTCCCACTAGCTGTCTATTTTACATTTGGTAGTGTATATATGTCCATGCCACTCTCTCTTTGTCCCAGCTTACCCTTCCCCCTTCCTATGTCCTCAAGTCCATTCTCTATGTCTGCGTATTTATTCCTGTCCTGCCCGCACTAGGTTCTTCAGAACCATTTTTTCTTTCTTTCTTTCTTTCATTTTTGGATTCCATATATATGTGTTAGCATATGGGATTTGTTTTTCTCTTTCTGACTTACTTCACTTTGTATGACAGACTCTAGGTCCATCCACCTCAGTATGAATAACTCAATTTCGTTTCTCTTTACAGCTGAGTAATGTTCCATTGTATATATGTGCCACATCTTCATTAGCCGTTCATCTGTCGCTGGACACTTAGGATGCTTCCATGTCCTGGCTATTGTAAATAGAGCTTCAAAGAACATTCTGGTACATGTCTCTTTTTGAATGATGATTTTTCAGGGTATACGCCCAGCAGTGGGATTGCTGGGTCGTATGGTAGTCCTATTTTTAGTTTTTTAAGGACCCGACATACCGTTCTCCATAGTGACTGTATCAATTTACATTCCCACCAACAGTACAAGAGTGTTCCCTTTTCTCCACACCCTCTCCAGCATTTATTGTTTGTAGATTTTTTTGATGATGGCCATTCTGACTGGTGTGAGGTGATACCTCATTGCACTTTTGATTTGCATTTCTCTAATGATTAGTGATGTTGAGCATCCTTTCATGGGTTTGTTGTCAATCTGTATATTTTCTTTGGAGAAATGTCTGTTTAGGGCTTCTGCCCATTTTGGGATTGGCTTGTTTGTTTTTTTGATGTTGAGCTGCATGAGCTGCTTGCATATTTTGAGATTAATCCTTTGTCAGTTTCTTCATTTGCAAATATTTTCTCCCATTCTCAGGATTGTCTTTTCATCTTGTTTATGGTTTCCTTTGCTGTGCAAAAGCTTTGAAGTTTCATTAGGTCCCATTTGTTTATTTTTGTTTTTATTTCCATTTCTCTAGGAGGTGGGTCAAAAAGGATCTTGCTGTGATTTGTGTCATAGAGTATTCTGCCTATGTTTTCCTCTAAGAGTTTTATAGCGTCTGGTCTTACATTTAGGTCTTTAATCCATTTTGAGTTTATTTTTGTGTATGGTGTTAGGGAGTGTTCTAATTTCATTCTTTTAAATGTAGCTGTCCAGTTTTCCCAGCACCATTATTGAAGAGGCTGTCTTTTCTCCATTGTATATTCTTGCCTCCTTTATGAAAAATAAGGTGACCATATGTGCGTGGGTTTCTCTCTGGGCTTTCTGTCCTGATCCATTGATGTATATTTCTGTCTTTGTGCCAGTACCATACTGTCTTGGTTACTGTACCTTTGTAACATAGTCTGAGGCCTGGGATTGTAATTCCTCTAGCTCTGTTTTTCTTTCTCAAGATTGCTTTTGGTATTCAGGGTCTTTTGTGTTTCCATACAAATTGTGAAATTTTTTGTTCTAATTCTGTGAAAAATGCCGTTGGTAGTTGGATAGGTATTGCATTGAATCTGTAGATTGCCGTGGGTAGTATTGTCATTTTCACAATGTTGATTCTTCCAATCCAAGAACATGGTATATCTCTCCATCTGTTTGTATCATGTTTAATTTCTGTCCTCAGTGCCTTACCGTTTTCTGCATAAAGGTCTTTTGTCTCCTTAGGTAGGTTTATTCCTAGGTATTTTATTCTTTTTGTTGCAGTGGTAAATGGGAGTGTTTCCTTAATTTGTGTTTCAGATTTTTCATTATTAGTGTATAGGAATGCAAGAGATTTCTGTTCATTTATTTTGTATCCTGCTATATAACCAAATTTATTGATTAGCTCTAGTAGTGTTCTGGTAGCATCTTTAGGATTCTCTATGTATAGTATCATGTCATCTGCAGACAGTGACAGCTTTACTTCTTCTTTTCCAATTTGGATTCCTTTTATTTCTTTTTCTTTTCTGATTTCTGTGGCTAGAACTTCCAAAACTATGTTGAATAATAGTGGTGAGAGTGAACAACCTTGTCTTGTTCCTCATCTTAGAGGAAATGGTTTCAGTTTTTCACCATTGAAAACTGTGTCGGCTGTGGGTTTGTCATATATGGCCTTTGTTATGTTGAGGCAAGTTCCCTCTATGCCTACTTTCTGGAGGGTTTTTAGCGTAAATGGGTGTTGAATTTTGTGGAAAGCTTTTCCTGCATCTATTGAGATGATCATATGTTTTTTCTCCTTCTATTTGTTAGTATGGTTTATCACATTGATTGATTTGCATATATTGAAGAATGCCTTCATTCCTGGGATAAACCCCACTTGATCATGGTGTATGATCCTTTTAATGTGCTGTTGGATTTTGTTTGCTAGTATTTTGTTGAGGATTTTTGCATCTATGTTCATCAGTGATATTGGCCTGTAGTTTTCTTTCTTTGTGACATCTTTGTCTGGTTTTGGTATCAGGGTGATGGTGGCCTCGTAGAATGAGTTTGGGAATGTTTCCCCCCTGCTATATTTTGGAAGAGTTTGAGAAGGATAGGTGTTAGCTCTTCTCTAAATGTTTGCTAGAACTCGCCTGTGAAACCATCTGGTCCTGGGCTTTTGTTTGTTGGAAGATTTTTAATCACGGTCTCTATTTCAGTGCTTCTGATTGGTGTCTTTATATTTTCTGTTTCGTCCTGGTTCAGTCTCAGAAGGTTGTGCATTTCTAAGAATTTGTGTGTTTCTTCCAGGTTGTCCATTTTATTGGCATAGAGTTGCTTGTAGTGATCTCTCATGATCCATTGTATTTCTGCAGTGTCTGTTGTTACTTCTCCTTTTTCATTTCTAATTCTATTGATTTGAGTCTTCTTCCTTTTTTTCTTGATGAGTCTGGCTAATGGTTTATCAATTTTGTTTATCTTCTCAAAGAACCAGCTTTTAGTTTTATTGATTTTTGCTCTCGTTTCCTTCATTTGTTTTTCATTTATTTCTGATCTGATTTTTATGATTTCTTTCCTTCTGCTAACTTTGGGGGTTTTTTTGTTCTTCTTTCCCTATTTGCTTTAAGTGTAAGGTTAGATTGTTTATTTGAGTTGTTTCTTCCTTCTTGAGGTAGGCTTGTATTGCTACAAACTGCCCTCTTACAACTGCTTTTGCAGCATCCCGTAGGTTTTGCGCCATCGTGTTTTCATTGTCATTCGTTTCTAGGTATTTTTTGATTTCTTCAGTGATCTCTTGGTAATTTAGTAACATATTGTTTAGCCTCCATGTTTTTGTATTTTTTACAGTATTTTTCCTGTAATTGATAGCTAGTCTTGTAGCATTGTGGTCAGAATAGGTACTTGGTACGATTTTAATTTTCTTACATTTACCAGGGCTTGACTTGTGACAAGTCAATATATGATCTGTCCTGGAGAATGTTCCATGAGCACTTGAGAAGAAAGTGTATTCTGTTCTTTATGATGGAATCTTCTATAAATATCAATTAAGTCCATCTTGTTTAATGTGTCATTTAAAGCTTGTGTTTCCTTATTTATTTTCATTTTGGATGATCTGTCCTTTGGTGAAAGTGGGGTGTTAAAGTCCCCTCCTATGATTGTGTTACTGTTGATTTCCCCTTCTATGGCTGTTAGCATTTGCCTTATGTATTGAGGTGCTCCTATTTTAGGTGCATAAATATTTACAATTGTTATATCTTCTTCTTGGATTGATCCCTTGATCCTTATGTAGTGTCCTTCTTTGTCTCTTGTAATAGTCTTTATTTTAAAGTCTATTTTGTCTGATATGAGAATTGCTATTCCTGCTTTCTTTTGATATCCATTTGCATGGAATATCTTTTTCCATCCCCTCACTTTCAGTCTGTATGTGTCCCTAGTATGTGTCTGAAGTGGTTCCTTTGTAGACAGCATATATAGGGGTCTTGTTTTTGTGTCCATTCAGCCAGTCTATGTCCTTTGGTTGGAGCATTTAATTCATTTACATTTAAGGTAGTTATTGATATGTATGTTCCTATTCCCGTTTTCTTAATTCTTTTGGGTTTGCTGTTGGAGGTTTTTTCCTTCTCTTGTGTTTCCTATCTAGAGAATTTCCTTTAGCATTTGTAATAAAGCTGGTTTTGTGGTGCTGAATTCTGTTAGCCTTGGCTTGTCTGTAAAGGTTTTAATTTCTCCGTCAAATCTGAATGAGATCCTTGCTGGGTAGAATTATCTTGGTTGTAGGTTTTTCCCTTTCATCACTTTGAATATGTCTTGCCACTCTCTTCTGGCTTGCAGAGTTTCTGCTGAAAGGTCAGTTGTTAACCTTATGGGGATTCCCTTGTATGTTATTTGTTGTTTTCCCTTGCTGCTTTTAATATTTTTTCTTTGTATTTAATTTTTGATAGTTTGATTAATATGTGTCTTGGCATGTTTCTCCTTGGATATTTCCTGTATGGCACTGTCTGCGCTTCCTGGACTTGATTGCCTATTTCTTTTCCCATATAAGGGAAGTTTCCAACTGTATTCTCCTCAAATATTTTCTCAGTTCCTTTCTTTTTCTCTTCTTCTTCTGCGACCCCTATAATTCGAATGTTGGTGTGTTTAATGTTGTCCCAGAGGTCTCTGAGACTGTCCTCAATTCTTTTTATTCTTTTTTCTTTATTCTGCTCTGCAGTAGGTATTTCTACTATTTTATCTTCCAGGTCACTTTTCTGTTCTTCTGCCTCAGTTATTCTGCTATTGATTCCTTACAGAGAATTTTAAATTTCATTTATTGTGTTCTTCATCATTGTTTGTTTGCTCTTTAGTTCTTCTAGGTCCTTGTTAAACGTTTATTGTATTTTCTCCATTCTATTTCCAAGCTCTTGGCTCATCTTTACTATGATTACTCTGAGTTCTTTTTCAGGTGGACTGCCTATTTCCTCCTCATTTGTTTAGTCTGGTGGGTTTTTTCCTTGTTCCTTCATCTGCTGTGTATTTCTCTGTCTTCTCATTTTGCTTAACTTACTGTGTTTGGGGTCTCCTTTTTGCAGGCTGCAGGTTCGTAGTTCCTGCTGTTTTTGGTGTCTGCCCCCAATGGCTAAGGTAGGTTCAGTGGGTTGTGTAGGCTTCCTGGTGGATGGGAGTGGTGCCTGTGTTCTGGTGGATGAGGCTGCATCTTGTCTTTCAGGTGGGCAGGACCGCATCCTGTGGTGTGTTTTGGGGTGTCTGTGACCTTATTATGATTTTAGGCAGCCTGTGTGCTAATGGGTGGGGTTATGTTCCTCTCTTGCTAGTTGTTTGGCATAGGGTTTCCAGCACTGTAGCTTGCTGGTCGTTGAGTGGAGCTGGGTGTTAGCGTTTAGATGGAGATCTCTGGGAGAGCTTTTGCCTTTTGATATTACGTGGTGCTGGGGGGGTCTCTCGTGGACCAGTGTCCTGAACTTGGCTCTCCTGCCTCAGAGGCACAGGCCTGACACCCTTCAGAGCACCAAGACCCTGTCAGCCACACGGCTCAGAACAAAAGGGAGAAAAAAAGAAAGAAAGTAAAAAATAAAATAAAGTTATTAAAATAAAAAATATTAAAATTTTTTAAAAATTAAAAAGTAATTTAAAAAAAGAAAGAAAGAAGAGAGCAACCAAACCAAAAAAGAAATCCACCAATGATAACAAGCCCTATAAACTGTACTAAAAAGCAAAGAAACAAAAGACGTACTGACAGAACCATAGGACAAATGGTATAAGCAAAGCTATACAGACAAAAATCACAGAAAGTCCACCGCCTCAATTTTGGGATGATTCATTGTCTATTCAGGTATTCCACTGCTGGGATAGATTTCCCTTTTTCTTCTTTGTTTGCACAGCTCCTGGGGCTCAGCTTTGGATTTGGCCCCGCCTCTGCGTGTAGGTCACCTGAGGGCGTCTTTTCTTCACCCAGACAGTACAGGGTTAAAGGAGCAGCTGCTTCGGGGGCTCTGGCTCACTCAGGCCGGGGGGAGGTTGGGGTACGGAGTGCGGGGCAATCGAGCCTGCCGCAGCAGAGGCCAGCATGATGTTGCACCAGCCTGAGGCGTGCTGTGCGTTCGCCCGCGGAAGTTGTCCCTGGAATTCGGGACCCTGGCAATGGCGGGCTGCAAAGGCTCCCGGGAGGGGAAGTGTGGACAGTGGCTTGTGCTTTCACACAGGATTCTTGGTGGCTGCAGCAGCAGCCTTAGCATCTTATGCCTGTTTCTGGGGTCCGCGCTGATAGCCGCGGCTCACGCCCATCTCTGGAGCTCGTTTCGGCAGTGCTTTATTAATCCCCTCTTCTTGTGCACCCCGAAACAGTGGTGTCTTGCCTCTTAGGCAGATCCAGACATTTTCCTGGACTCCCTCCCAGCTAGCTGTGGCACACTAGCCCCCTTCAGGCTGTGTTCACGTAGCCAACCCCAGTCCTCTCCCTGGGATCTCACCTCTGAAGCCCGAGCCTCAGCTCCCAGCCCCCACCTGCCCTGGCAGGTGAGCAGAGAAGCCTCTGAGGCTGGTGAGTGCTGGTCAGCACCGATCTGTGCGGGATGCTCTCCGCTTTGCCCTTCGCACCCCTGTTGCCGTGCTCTCCTCCGTGTCTCCAAAGCTTCCCCCCACCCACTGCTCCCTGTCTCTACCAGTGAAGGGGCTTCATAGTGTGTGGAAACTTTTCCTCCTTCACAGCTCCCTCCCAGAGGTGCAGGTCCCATCCCTGTTCTTTTGTCTCTGTTTTTTCTTTTTTCTTTTGCCCTACCCAAGTACGTGGGGAGTTTCTTGCCTTTTGGGAAGTCTGAGGTCTTCTGCCAGTGTTTAGTAGGTGTTCTGTAGTTGTTCCACACGTAGATGTATTTCTGATGTATTTGTGGAGAGGAAGGTGATCTCCACGTCTTACTCCTCTGCCGTCTTGAAGGTTCATTCCTATTTTAAATACTCTTCAAGCACAATGTTTTAACTTTTATTTCTCTGAACATAATTATTTAATAATTAAGAGGTGTCAAAATATTACAGTTGGTTTTTCTTGTCATTCTGTTTGTTTGTTTGATCCCATATTGTATCTTGGAGATTTTGGGGCAACTTATATTCTGTAGCAGTATACAGTATATATGCACCATGTTTTAAAAATCTGATGTATAAATATTGAGTTTTACTGTCACCTAGATGGCAGATATGCAAAAAATAAATTCATTAAAATATTTCTAATGTCCTGGTTTTAAAATAGGGAGCACTTTCTCAATGTTCATGTCCTCACATAGTCATAAAGTTTCCTACTTTAACAAAAGTCACTTGGTTCTCTAAGCGCCAGTGAACTTGAATGTTAAATTTACAAGTTCATGCTAATGTGTTCTCTGCTAAATTTGGGAAATTTTCTTTCTGTGTATCCATTGATATTTCACTATTTATCATGGTGGTGTAAATGCTTGGGTTAGCTTGACCTAATGGCATCCAAATTCATGGAAATGAATGTGGAAATGGGACAATATAATTAAATATCTCAAGTAATGGGCTTGATGCTCCTATTTCATTCTTCACACAATCATATTAAAAGTAGGGGTTTTTTTAATAACGTAAGACTTGGTTCTATATATAGTTCAGCCAGAAGTAAAATTATTCCTAAATCACCCTGTCTCTCAACCTAATGCATCAGCTTCAGCCTGTACACATGACAGTCAGACCTTGATTGGCTTTTTTCTCTTCCAACTGGTGGTGTAGACAGCAAACAGGAACCCTGTCTGAGAAGAGTTTGTGTATAGACCCAGAGAAAACTTTTAACATGGCACTGTTGTTTATGTTATGATCAACCAAATTTATTGATCCAGTCATTTATTTATTTGTTCTTACAAAGTCCTGTATTCATCCATCCATCACATTTCCTGAATACTTACCATGCACCAAATACTGAAAGTACAGTAATAAGCAAAACAGACATAGCCCACGTAGTCCCGGATTTCATAATTTGGAAAGCACAGCTGGACTAGAGTTACCCTTAGGAAAAATACGTTCAAATATAATTAGATAATCACACAAATATGTGAAATGAATAATAAACATATGATGCTGTAAAAGCAACGAGACCCAGTATTTTCAGGAGGTCAAAGAAAGGCTTTTTTGTGTCAGTGCCATTTGAACTGAGATGGGAAGGACGCATTAACTAAACAGTGGCGGTGATGGGGAAAGTAATCACTAGCTATCTGACCTCAGACAGGTTACTTAACCAGTTTATGCATCAGTTTTCTCATCTATCAAATGACAGGGTTAATAGTACCTACTTTATAGGGTCTGGTGAGGATTTGGTAAGAGTTTAGGACTATGTTCACTACATGGGCTCTATGTAAATATTACATATTGTTTTTACATGGCATTTTTACCCATAGCTTGCTAAGTTAGAAACATACTGAAGAAAATAAAAATAAATAATCCTGAATGTTGATTTCAGATTTATTCAAAGTAAGATGCAAGTGATAAATAAAACTTTCCATACAAAAAGTCACAATTCAGGTAGGGAGACAACATGGAAAATGTTGAAAGCGATGAAAATGATGATGTGAACTGCATACAATATATGCATTATGAAATGACACCTAGAAAAACTGGAAATCAATGAAGTTGTGTTAATTGCTATTTTTTCTGGAAAGGGAAGATGGATGCTTGCAATAAACTTAAATGAAAGATTTTTTAAAATGGTGCCCTGGGAACAGAGAGGCACAAAAGCATGCTCATAATTTTGTGGCTTGGGCTGAAGCATTTCTCAAATGTCCTTGAAAGTTTCCAAAGACAGTCTTTCCTCAGGAAAGTATTTCTTCTGTGAGTAAATAATGTTCTTGCCTAGAAATGAAATGCAGTAATATATTACATTGCAAGTGAACTGTTAGCAAGACTGGCAGCAGAAGTTCAGAAACAAATGTCGCATTGCAATCTAGAGTTTGAGGCTCTGTATCTGAACTTCCATAACTTCTAAAGGGATGCCCTTTGTATGAAATCAAAATAGTCCAGAGAAGAATTTTGACTTCTCTTTACTTAACTATTAGAAGGATTTATTTGGAATTATTATTGTGTCATGCATGTTCCGCCTTAAATTTTCTGTGGTTGAGTTGCACAATTGATAAGCTAAGGTTTCTTTTCACCATAAAAAGGCTCCTTTTAAGGAGTCCTATAATAATGACATTTAAAGTACTTGCTTGCTTTTGAAGAAAGCTTCATGCTTGGGCTTTCCTGGTGGTGCAGTGGTTGAGAGTCCGCCTGCCGATGCAGGGGACACAGGGTCGTGCCCCGGTCCGGGAAGATCCCACATGCCATGGAGCGGCTGGGCCCGTGAGCCATGGCTGCTGAGCCTGCGCATCCGGAGCCTGTGCTCCGCAACAGGAGAGGCCACAGCAGTGAGAGGCCCACGTACCGAGAAAAAAAAAAGAAAGCTTCATGCTTTCCAAAGTACTTTATAAACGCATTTCTATGAGGCAGGTGGAACATGTCCTGTCAACAGTATTTTACAGAAAAGAAAATGGAGGCTGTAAAGGAAAGCTGCTTGGTCAAGGTCATTCAGTGCGTTAGGCAAGTTTTCAGCACAGGAGTACTCACAGATGAGCAGGGAATCCAGCAGGGAAAGCTTAAGGCTTTAGTCTATCTTTACACAAGTATTTTTGCATAAATGAAAAGTTTACCCAAAATCAAGTGCATTAGGTGCCTAGTACTGCCTTCTTTTCCTTTGAGTCTAGTGAGGGATATAGACTGAGCACATTCTATCCCAATGAAGATAACTTAGATTATTCTGAGGATGATCACTTGGGCTTCAGAATCTGAATTCCAGCTTGACCCCTTACATGAAGGAAGTTACTTAATCTTTCAGAGCTGTTTCTCCATCCCTTAAATGGTAATTTTAATGTTTTCTTATATGTTTATTAACTCATTCACTTAACAAAGCACCTGCTAGATCTCAAGTACTCTGCTAAGAATGGTGAAGCTTTTCTAGGAAGCCAGAAGGCATCCTTCAGTGGATAGCGGAGATCAAGAGAGGTTAGAGTTAACACTTGAATTTGACAGTGGGAGAAGATGAAAGATTCACACGGCAAGGAAAAGAGAAAAAGACTATTATACAGGTTAAAGAGCTAGACCTGGATATATTTGGAGTGACAAACTTTCTGAATTTTGATGTACCATACTTCCTGCCTCAGTTCCCACATCTTGGAAATGGGAATAATGATTAAACATGTTTCACAGTATTCATTTGGTAGAGATTAAATGAGGATTAAATAAGCATGGAAAGTGGCATAGGACAAATTTGATAAATTATTATGTATGAAAGTGTGTATAAATAAAATCAATTGCCATGACCCCTCTTCGTACCGAGTGATCACAGCACGCTTTAATTTTCTAGCTGAGTCTGGATATGGATTCATAACTTTATTCAAACAGTGTATCAGGCACCACTTAACCTTTGGATTGGCTGGACATTTTTGCTCCTCTGCTCTAATACAATTTAATTTTAATTTTGGTTTTTCAGGTACATGGGTATAAATAAGAAGAGTGTTAAAGAAATGTATTTCAGATTTTAAATTCAAAAATGTAGAAAAACTTTCTTTTACTATTTTTCATTTTACCTTTGGGTGCACTGATCAGCTACTTTTTCTTCTGCACCCAGGCAAAAGGGATTCTGAAGAAAACACTTTAAAATTTTGATTTCATATATAAGATAGTGGGAGCCTCTGCCTGCTTGATTTACATTTGTGCTCACCTTCCACTTTATGCGGGAGGGGGCATACGAGTAAAGGAAATTTTTATATGATTTCAAGTTATTTAATTCCTGATATTATATTTAGCCATGATAGAGTGTTATGATTTGCCTACAACATCCATCCTTCCTTTTCTTGTACCTTACCTTGTTCAGAGAGGACTTGTGCCTGTTCTGCTTTGAATTTCTCAACCAGTTCAGCTGCTAAAATCACAGGTGGAGCTTAGTTTCTGCTGATTTAATCCACCCAATCGAGATAGAGTTTCTCATTTTATTCAGCAAATATTTACGATGCCTTAAAAAAAGATTTTTAAAAAAATGCATGGTCTTATTTGCTAATGCTGCTGGGAATTAATTAAGTTTTAGGTTCACAGTAAAATTGAGCACAAGGTACAGAGATTTCCCACACATTCCTCTGGTGGGAATATAATAAATTGGTACAGCCACTGTGGAAAACAGTACGGAGGTCCCTCAAAAGCTAAAAATAGAATTACCATATGATCCAGCAATCCCACTCCTGGGCATATATCCAGACAAAACTATAATTCAAAAAGATACATGCACCCCAATGTTCGTAGCATCATAGCGGCGTTATTTACGATTGCCAAGACGTGGAAACAACCTGAGTGTCCATCAACAGATCAATGGATAAAGAAGATTTTATATATATATATATATATATATATAGTAATATATATAATTTAAATTTATATATTTGCATACATATATATATATAAATACTACTCAGCCATAAAAAAGAATGAAATTAATTTTGCCATTTGCAGCAACATGGATGGACTTGGAGGGCATTATTCTAAGAGAAACAAGTCAGACAGAGAAAGGTAAATACTGTATGATACCGCTTATATGTGGAATCTAAGAAATAAAACAAACTGGTGAATATAACATAAAAGAAGCAGACTCACAGATATAGAGAACAAACTAGTAATTGCCAGTGGGGGAGGGGGAAAGGCAATTTAAGAGTTGGAATTGGGAAGTGGGAAGTACAAACTATTTGGTGTAAAGTAGGCTCCAGGATGTATTATAAAACAGGGGGAATATAGCCAATATTTTGTAATAAATGGAAAGTAGTCTTTAAAATTGTATAAAAATATTTTCTTTTTTAAAAAAGATACTTCTTAGCTGATAGAAGCTTTAGAAGTCTACAGAGGCAGATAATTTTAAAATTGCAGCATATAACTTCTGGAGCCTGGCTGACATTCCCATAGGAAGCCGCATGAAAATTACTTTCAAAGGCATTCATCACCTTAGCTTACAGGAGTCTGTTCCTTCAGTGTGTATTAGTCCATGGTGCATCCTTACTTTGACTTATCTGTGAGGTTCACTTTTCGCCCCCAGGAACAAAGCCTGCAGAGGGACAACTTGTTTGGCTTGGGAGCCTGCCCAATATGAAAAGTTTGCAGGCAAAATCAGAAACAACAGCTGCAGGAGGAGAGATGAGTGTTGCCGACAGCTAATGATTCAGAAAGCAATTTGCATGAGAGCCTTCTGCTTAACAGGAGGCAGCATGTGCTGGGCAATGGTTTACCATCCACTGCCAAGCTGGTTTCTCCACCCTGAGTCCTCATTCCATCAAAACACGTGTCCTGAGGGAACGCCCAGCCACCAGCTTCCACTTACCTGAGTTAGCATGACCTGCCATCTAGAATTTCAGAGAGCTTTTCATTTATTAACTCACATGAATCTACTTTATCCTGAGGCTCTGGATACTAGTCCCATGCAAACTGATTTAATAACAAACATTTAAGTGCAAATCCAAGGTCATCTAGATAATATTCTTTGACAGCTTATTGCATATGAGGCACTGCACTGTGCACTTTTTATACCATATCGGACTTCATAACAGACCTCTGAAGTGGGTGGTTAAGTTTCCTGCCAAGGGATCCATACACAAGAAACGATCATCAGAAAAGACCAAAGTATTACTTATTACTAGTGAGCTAGCCGCTGTTACTTCATTTTGGAATTCTAATTGAGGCTTTCCTTCTCTCTCTCTCTTGCCCCCAAATCACAGATGACTAGGTCATGGGACAAGCTTAAGCTAACATGCCTTATTCTGTGAATCATAAGCTGA
>NW_020838520.1:0-13357 GCF_003676395.1 Aethalodelphis obliquidens
CGGGAACAAAAATAAACCTCTGCTATCTACTCATGTAGGAGGGATTCGTGCAAAATAAACTCCTACATGGAGACCAACAGGTGAGTTTTCTACCTGTTCTTCATAATGTCCTTCCATTACAGTAAATCCCACACATTATGAGGCAGAAGGGGTTATGTGAGCTCTTCCTTTAAGTCAAAAAACTTGCATTCATTTCAAGTACCTGGTGATCACAGGGTACAGCCAGGGAAGGTGCCATCCCCCTTGGGGGGAGGGCGGTGAATGGGCTCCCGCAGCCACGCACCTCCTGATGTACAGATTCTGGAGAAACAAAGGGCGGTCACACCGCAGTCAGCCTGTCAGGCTGTCGGGCCACTGCGCAACCCCACCAGCCTGGAAGTGCCCCATTAGTTGCTGAAAGCAAAACTGTGTCCCCCCTGTGAAGCCAGGCAATTTGGGCCAGAGAGTCAGAGGAGACCGGTAATCAACTCCTCCTCTCTGCTCTCCTCCTTGGGGTTACAGCAACCCCATTTCCAAACCCAAATCTGACCCTGCAGTGCCAAACTGGGAGCGCAGGTGGGCTCTGCCGGTGCTTCAGCGCCCTCTGGAGGTTGTCTGCTCTAATGGCAACTCTCAGCCCTGCCTCCTCCTCCTTCCCTAGTCCTGGGGGCTGCCTGGCCTCCTGCAGCTGCTGACATGATTTCATTCTTATTTTTTCTCCAATTACAATGAAGTGTCCTACAGAGGTTTGGAATCTCTTGAAGAAGGAAGATCTTTTAGTCAATACACCTTAACCGTGAGAAGCTGGTTTCAAGAATGAACCTGATATACTGTATTTTTGTCCTGATGATTCCAAGGGGAGACAGCTCAAGTTTCCTAAATCATAAGAAAAACCAAGGTAAATAGGATATTCTGAGCCAGAGATGAAAAGTCAGTTTTTAGCTCCCACTCCTCATATCATACGACTGGATTTAAATCAATCAGCTGCCACTGGTTTTTAAATCACATGACCCAACTTTAAATCAATCAGCTGCTTACCTCTAACTCGCGTGACTTGGCTTTGAATAGTTAGACATGTAGAGGTATAAAAATGATGTTCTGAACAATAAATGGAGAAACAACATCTTAGAAAGCTTTTTTCTTTTCGAATGGATGATTCATTGCATACAGCATAAAGGATTCTCTTCTGGATTTCTTGAACTGTAAACACATACAGTGTCTCCGTTGGTGCGGTTGACTTAGTTTTTTTGGTTTTTTTCGGTGTTGTTGTTAACATCTTTATTGGAGTATAATTGATTTACCATGTTGTGTTAGCTTCTGCCGTATAACAAAGTGAATCAGCTATTCGTATACATATATCCCCATATCCCCCCCCTCTTGCGTCTCCCTCCCACCCTCCCTATCCCACCCCTCTAGGTGGTCACAAAGCACCGAGCTGATCTCCCTGTGCTATGCAGCTGCTTCCCACCAGCTACCTATTTTACATTTGTAGTATATATACGTCCATGCCACTCTCTCACTTCGTCCCAGCTTATCCTTTCACCTCCCCATGTCCTCAAGTCCATTCTCTATGTCTGCATCTTTATTCCTCAGCAGCGACTCCTGCAAGGGGTGGATACTTCCTTTTATGCTCAGGGGATATCCCCTAGTTTAAATATGATTTGAGTTTGATCCTGTGAAACCATCAGAACTTCCCACCAGAGATAAATGAGGAGATTCTGGCCTTTATTACTATGCACAGTGAACACGGGTGTCCTGGCTGTACTTGCCAACCCTCCTATTATACCCATCTAATTTTATCCACCTTCCGCCCTGTGAGTACCTTTGACCAACCCTGAGCTCAGACCCCTGACTTATTAGAGTGACTTTTTCACTCTTTCTTTAAAAATGGACAGGTAATAAAATGAATTTAACCTAGAAGCAGCAGCTCAGTAAGGGAAATAAAATCACCAGAAGTTATATAATCAGAGCCACAGCCATCCAGGGCTCTTGTCTCATCTGCTGGGTCATAAGAATGGGACCTTCCTAAATTTGAAGGGCATCCAATCAAATAAGTAAAGGCGTTGCTCACCTCTGGCTCTTGGAGGGATTGCTAGGCAGTCTACCCGGTGTATACTAACTGCAAAACACTGTCATAGTTTGAAACACCTATGTTCCAGGAAAGCTTTTTGGGGTGCATGGGGAAGTTTTATTTATTTTTTTGACATGAAGCAAAAAATAAATCAGCAAGTTCTTTGTGCACAGGGCTTCTTAAGAGGGCAGTAGAAGGAAGGAATGGGCAGAAAAGACGATCTCCTCTGAAGTGAAGGTCGTTTTTCCAAAAAAGTAGGATTTAGTCTCAGTTTAAGGAGAACACTTTTAAATAGCTGGGACAGCTCCAAACTGCAATTTAGGGAACGAGTGCTTCAAAAGAACAGTGCTTTAAAAGTCCTGGCAAGGCAGCAAGAGGATGAAGAGTTGGTTTTGCATAGTTTTGAACACAGGAGTAAAGAAGCAGAGGCATCTCTAACTAAAAGGCCCTGAGACCCTATGACATCAATGGGTCAGTTGCAGGGGGCAGGGGGTGTGGGGAGCGATATTTCTCTCTCAATGTCTCCCAGGGCAGCCACTCCTCCCTACCCCACCCCCCTACTCCCTTCACCCTTCCTCCCTCCACTGTTGGGTCCCCAGGGGCAGCACTTCTTAAGCTGGAGTGCTCAGGCACCATCTCTGCAGTCTGGATTCTTCCTGGAGCCTGGCAAGTTCTGGGACAAGATGGCAGGTCTGAAAGGCCACTGGGGTGCAGTCGGACCTGGAGGCCTGGAGGGGAACCGGAGCCCTGAAGCCCACCCACGTCCTTGAAGCTGAGGGAGGAACACATCCTCCTAACAGTACTTCTCAGGGCTCAGCGGGCTCCCCACCCGACGGTGATCCATAATCACTTGAGGCAGCAAGGACTGCCTCTAACTGGCCCCCTCGATTCCGCCTTGAGGGTCCTCGCACATGTGTGAGAACGCAGGCCCCGGATCTCTTTAGTCAGCTGAGGCCAGTGCTGCTGGAGTCCCTCCAGTCCCATCCCCCAGCCCCTCCCTCTGGGACTGTATCTAATAGAAGAAAGAGCACAGAGGAATTGGCTGAATCAAGGGACCTGGGAGCCTGGGTATGAGTTTGAAGACCGAGAACCTAAGGCGCAATTACATATTACTGGAAACTCTTGTGGGGTGTGTGCGGGGAGGTTAGGAGGCTGAGAGGCTGAGTTGACCTGGTGAGTCCAGCCCCAGGACACCACACAGGCGCGTCTCCCTTTCCCTGCCATCAGACAAGGGCTGCCACAACTCCAGCCAGGACTCTGCACTTCCCCCTCCCTGATTCTTCTCCAAAGAGCAGGTGGCCCCCCTCTGAAGGCAGCGGCAAGACAACCGACCAAGTCCCCCTGCACTAAGGCGCTACTGGAAGCTCTTCCTGAACAGCAGTGCTGGCTTGGAGCAAACCCATGCACCCCCAAAGTTGGTCTTGTCCTGCAGCTGAGGGACGCAGGGTTTAAGTCAGCTGCCCTGGCTTTAAATCAATCAGCCCCCCCTTTAAGTCAGGTGACCCGACTTAAATCACTGTCTGCCCCTCAAGCCTGCAACTTGAAAAGTTGGGAACTTCACATTGATCCCAGCAGCTCACATAGCAAAATGCACACTGTAGTCTCCCCCAAGCCTGGCTTAGAGGCAGGATATAAGGTAAGGGGATGGGCGTGCACTCATGGTGATGAGGGTATACTTCATGTACCAGAAGGGTCTAGGCACTCTGGGATACAGCAAGCAGTGCACGATACAGCAGCTCCCTGGCAAAGCTGGTGATGCACAGAGAGAGCAGGCACACCCAGGTGTGCAGAGGGTCCAGGGCGGGAGCTGGGGCACAGCCAGGCGGGAGGGTCTGAAAGCGGAGGATCTGAGCCTTCTTGAGAAAGGCAGACACAGAGGATGGATGAGAAGCAAAGACCAGATGAAATATGGGTTTGAAAACACACCTGCTCTTGAGATTGGGGTGGGGGCACCCCAGATTTGAATCCTCTTACTCCCCACTTGCTAGTGCCTTGGCCGTTGCCCAGTTATTTAAAAAATGTGACTGATAATATGTAACATGTAGAATACTGCATTTGTAGTGGTTTTGCGTGTTTATGTTTCTATAGTGGTATAAACTTTTCTACAAGAAAAATGTATATTTCCTGAAATAAATTAAAACCCCCTTTTAAAAAGTATTATATCGGACTTCCCTGGTGGCGCAGTGGTTAAGAATCTGCCTGCCAAAGCAGGGGACATGGGCTCGAGCCCAGGTTAGGGAAGATTCCAAAAACCATGGATCAGCTAAGCCCATGTGCCACAACTACTGAGCCTGAAGGCCACAGCTACTGAAGCCCACGTGCCTAGAGCCGGTGCTCCACAATAAGCGCAGCAAGAGAAGCCACCGCAATGAGAAGCCCGCGCACCGCAACAAAGAGCAACCCCCGCTCGCTGCAACTAGAGAAAGCCCACGTGCAGCAACAAAGATAAAACGCAGCCAAAAATAAATTATTTTTTTAAAAAAGTACTATATCCTTCTGTACATGTTCTCTGGGAAGAACAGAGGGAAGGAGTGGGAGAGTGAGAAAGACCAAAACTTAGTGCACATCCATGATGCAGGTGCTCTGCTGGCTCAGATAGTTTTATCCCTACTTTTACAAAGGAGGAAATAAGCTCAGAGAGATTTAGTAATTTTCCCAAAGCCAAACAGCTATTGAGTGGCAGAACCAGGATCTGAACCAAGTCTGTTACCTTCAAAGCCTAAGCCATCATCACAACAAAACTCAATTAATATTTACATTTATCGAAACACATTGCAACCTGGGGAGTTCTTGGCACGATCCTGAATAAGAGTGAGAAAGAAAGAAACAGCATTGTTCATACAGTCAACCAAGCAGCTGCTAGAGGCCTGGCCCTGTTTGGCGTTCAGCAGTGATCAACTTGGGCGAGGGATTTCACCTTGCTGGGCCTCTGTTTTCTCATCTGGAAAATGGGATGGGGTGTTTCTCATTTTGTGGGATTGTCCAGCCCTCACATTCTCTGATTCCATAAGAAGCATTTGTTTTCCTGTTTCTTTAAAATTCAATCAGGCCATGAGCTGTGATGAATGTCGTTAGCTGCTCCCCAAATCACTCTATTTCCACCCATTTCCTGTGATCAGGTCTTTCCCCCAACATGACTCACAATCAGTCAAGTCACAGAAGCTAAGGGACACCCAGCAGAATTCCAGCCCTGGCTTCTCAGGAGCTCTGCGGTCTACCTGGCCAGGTAAACTTAACTCACCTGGGACAAGGTGGCCCTAGTTTCGCATCAACATGATCTCAGGCACAAACCTCCTTGTTTTTCCATTTTGTCTTTAAGTTACTTGTTGAAACAACTGCACAAATATGAAAAAGATATAAAATCAGTCATTCTCTGCCCCCAGTGCCTACGAATAAATGATTTTCTGCCACTTTAATGATAAAGAGAGAACATTTCAGCATTCTGCTGCCCTTATTATTTGTCATTTTTGTTGATATTTGTACTGAATACATCTTTCAATATTTTAACAATGGTACATTTATTTAGGTTGTTCCAGACCCAGCCTTTAGTGGTAAGGGTTTTGTTGTTATATTTCTATTATGTTTCCTTTAAAAATCATTATCCTGTTTAAATGGATTAAGTCAATTTTATAGGCATTTATCTTATGATATTGATGAAATGAATACATAGAGGGCAGTAGTACAAGTTGATTGGACTTGAGAACCTCTATTAGCACAGTTACGTATAAATATTATCTATATGTAAACCAAAGTACATGCCGATTGAGATTCTCCGACTCTTTTTCACTGTCTGCCCCTCAAGCCTGTGAAAATGGAGTATTACTTGCCATCTCAGTAAACAAAGGATGTCCCAGTCATTAGCACTTGCAGCCCTCCAGTGTGAGCCGCGAGCCCTGAGGAGCTCAGGATATGCAAATACAGAATGCAGGCCCCAGGGAGCTGAGGTGCACATCAAAGGAAGGATTTCAGCGAGCCCAGACTCTCGCATCTTCGCCTACGAAGAAAAGCGCTACATTCCTCACGTCGGGAGAGCTGGTTTTCCTTAGTTAACAATCACCTTTTAATGTTCCCCACTACCTGCGCCAGTCCCCTGTCCTGTCCCCTCCCCCCGGTACTTCAGCTCAGGGAGGAAGGAGCGCAGAGGGGCTCGGCTGAATAAGGGGCCTGCGAGCCTCGGGAGGAGTTTTCAGCCGCTTCCCCGCAGTCGGGAGGAGGGGCGCTGACGCTGCAGCCGGACCCTGCGCCTCCCTTGCCCCGTTTCCCCTCAGGACGCTCAGGCCGACCCCCTCCCCACGCCCCCCAGGCCCCACGAGGCAGGCCGAGGGCAGGGGCGAGAGGAGGGACCGAAGTTCCCCGGACCAGACGCTGGGGGCCGCCCTTTCTGCACAGCAGCGGCGGGTGGCAGCGAACCCCTGCCCCTCAGAAGCTGGTCTTGCTCTGCCGCCCGCGCACCGGACCAGGCGGAGGGTCGGCGCCCACTTACCCGGCCCGCCGTCCGCACGACTGTCGCGGCTTCGGCCGCCGGGGCCCCTCCAGAGCCGGCAGCCTCAGTGAGGCCGCCCTCCCCTCGGGCTCCGGGGCAGTTCCGTGACGGCGGAGGGAAGAGACCCCGAGCCGGGAGCTCCAGCTCTGCGGAAACGCGGGCTCCGTTCTGGGCGCAGGGGGTGGGACCGCTCTGCCCCGAGGCCTTCTGGGAGGGAGGGGGCGCCGGGGGAGGGAGCCGCCAGGAGCGCAGGGCCTTGTCGGGGCTCCTGGAGGGGCGGCCCGGCCTGGGGGCCCCGCCCACTGTGACCGCCGCCCAGGCCTTTTTCCTGTAAACCTACACAAAAAATTTAGAAAGAAACACGGTCTACAGTAAATATTCACAAATGATTGTTGCTGCTGTGCTTCCTATTCTATTACACGTGTAAAATCCACAAAACACTTTAAGTTCAAGGTTACCTATGAATTTTTACCTGTCCTTATTATGTCTCTGCTATTCCCAATTGTAGTTAATGACAAAGACTGTGGCATCACTAGTTAAAAATGAGCTTGTGAAAAAAATGGAATTCAAGCCCATCAGGACTACTGGATCAGAATCTGCACTTTTACAATCTCCCCAGTGTACTTTTGTACCCATGAATAGTTGAAAGGTTCATTTCTACCTCGACATGTCTTTTGTGTCTGAGAAATACACACATTTTATCCAGTTTGATATAAATAAAACACTCAAAAATGCATATGCCTGTGTTGAAACCATCATTTTATCATTTCTTTTCCAGATAAGTATAGTCTCTATAATGGTTTTGTGGATCACATGCCATACTCTTTTCTTGTAGTTAGAAATAAGGTAGAGAAAGTTACTTTGTAATATATATATATATATATATATATATATATATAAGTGGATAATTGAAGACACTCTTCTAAATTAAAACCACTTCTCTTAACTTGCTGTTTTCTCCTTGGGTCACATTATGAACTCTTCCCGTGGCCACACGGTATGTGTACTTTTAATTTCAGGGACTGCTGACATTCCAGGATGTGCCCATAGATTTCTCTCAAGAGGACTGGGAATGCCTGGCCCAAGATCAGTGGGAATTGTACAGGAATGTGATGTTAGAGAAGTATAGGAACCTGCTCTCCTTGGGTGAGGATACCTTCCTTCCACAATTCCTTATCCAACCACAGCGTTTAGAGTCCTTCATTTGTAGAATGTCTCCTGGAATCTTCTGCTTCCTACAATAGTGTTTCAGATTGCAACGTTTCAGGAAAGATTGGGAGTTTATCGGTATAAGTTATCTTATTCTTTAAAATTGCAGTCTCCCTTTTAGTATACTTTGTAACTGCTTGTGATGTGTCTATATGAACTGTGTACTATATGCTTCTTTTATAGTCCTTATGATATTTTATTGTCTTATTTTCTGTAACAATTTTCCAAGGATTATTTGGGCTTAAGGTATATTAAAAGGGAGACTGCAATTCTGGGACTTCCCTGGTGATGCAGTGGTTAAGAATTCGCCTGCCAATGCAGGGGACACGGGTTTGATCCCCAGTATGGGAAGATCCCACGTGCCACGGAGGAACTAAGCCAGGGGGCTACAACTACTGAGGCTGCACACCACAACTACTGAAGCTGGGGTGCCTTGAGTCCGTGTGCCATTTATTTTTGGGGGAATAAAACCACCTCTGAGTGATTAAAATTTAGACCAGCTAGTCAAAAGGCTATATCACCTGTTCTTCTAAAACACTGATCAACGGAACAAGTTTTACTAGGGATAACAGTGTAATTGTATTCTAGAGTTCATATCAGCAATATGGTTTATGATCTTGATGCTGGATCACGACATTTCAATGGTATAACTGCTATTAACTGTCTGTTCAACGATTAAAGTCTCACGTGATCTGAGTACAGAGTGGAGTCATCCTGCTTGGTTTCTGTCTATTGCAGATTTCTCCCAGTATGAAAGGACAAGAGCAATACGGCTTACTTTACAAAATGTCTTCAAACTAAATGATGATATAATCTACATTCAATTAATTTTTACATACCCTACTGTAGAACAGGGTTTGTTACGGTGGCAGAGCCCGGTAATTATGTAAAACGGAAACCTTTGTCTGCACAGGTTCAAGTCCTCTTCCTAAGAATATGTTTATAATCAACATTCTTTCACAAATTACCCGATTTAATTCACCATAGCATTCCTCATATTAACTAAATGGAAAATCCTAGGCTACATACAAATCCAGAAAGGGCCAACAATCATCAGCCCGCATGGATTATTACAAACCATTGCTGAGGCATTCAAATTACATATTAAAGAGCCACTATTCCATCAACATCATCAATTTATATATTGTTGCCCCAATGCTAGCCTTAACCCTCGCTCCAACAACATGAATTCCTCTTCCCATATTTATCCACTAATTCATGTAAATGTAGGCATACTATTTCTATTAGCCATATCACACCTAGACATTTATTCCATCCTCTGATCTGGATGAGTTTCAGATTCAAAATACTCACTGACTGGAGCCCTAGGGACAGTAGAACATACAATCTCATATGAAGTAATGTAGCAGTTATTCTATTCTCAGTCTTACTGATAAATGGATCATTTGCACTTTCAACAGTAATTATTACACAAGAACACCTATGACTAATTTTCTCTTGACCGCTACCCTGAATTTGATTATCTCCGCAGTAGCAGAAATCCAATGAAACCCCAGTTGCTTTAACAGAAGTAATTGTCTTCAGTGCAGAAAAAGTAGCAGGCCCGCTCACCGCGCCCTTCCTAGAGAATATGTCAATTTCTTTATAATAAACATTCCCACAACAATCTATTTTTAGGAGCATTCGACAATCCCTAGGTGCCAGAATTATATACAGCCCAAGTCATCATTAAAACACATCTAACAATCTCCTTTCTACGAATTCGAGCATCCTACCCACAATTTTGATATGATCAATGTCTACATCTGTTATAAAAAGTTTTTTTACTACTAACATTAGCCTGATGTATATGAGAGTTTTCACTACCTGTCATCATACCAGGCAACCCACCACAAACTTAAGAAATATGTCTGACAAAAGAGTTACTTTGATAGAGTAAATCATAGAGGTTTCAATGCTCTTATTCCTGGAATTGAATTCTTCCTAAGAATTTTATATTCCCCATGCTACCACTTTATACCACATGCTATCTAGTAAGGTTCTCTACATAAGCTTCAAGCCCATACCCCCAAAATGTTGCCGTATATCCTTCCTGTACCAATAAACTCTCATGGTTTTTACTATCATTCTACTGACCATTTTCTCAGGAAATATAATTGTATAACAAGCTCACACTGGTTAATGGTATCCCCATTCTAATAAAAAACACGAACCCATAAGCTACAGAAGCATCCAACAAATATTTCCTAAAACAATCCACCACATCAATACTACTTATAATGGCTATTATCATTAATCTAATATACTCTGGTCAAAGAACACAAAGAATAACACAAATCTTTAATCCAGCAGCATCCACCCTCATGACAATCGCCCTTGTCACAAAAGTAGGACTTTCCCCATTTCACTTCTGAGTGTCTGAAGTCACACAAGGCATCCCATGAACAGCAGGCCTGATGCTATCAGCCTGACAAAATTGCACCCCTATCAGTTTTATACCACATGTCACCATCCATCAACCTAAATATACTATTAATCATAGTGATATTATAAATCATAGCTGGAGGCTGAGGCAGACTTAGCCATACTCACCTGGAAAAAATTACACCCTCCTCATCAATTGCCCATATAGGATGAATGACAGCTATTATAAAGTACATTCCAATTATAACAATCCTAAACATACGAATTTATATCATAACAACACTCTCTTCTTCTTATTTATGCCCAGATCATGTACTACAAGAGTATCATTATCACACACATGAGATAAAACACCTCCCATCACAATCCTTCTCCTCACCATTATAGTATCATTAGGACATCGCCCATCACTATCAGGGTTCTTACCCAAACGAATAATTATCCAAGAGATGACAAAAATGATAACAGCATTCTACCAACACTAATAGGCATCATAGCAGTCCTCAGCATATATTTCTACTTGCAGCTAACATACTCCACATCACTAACTATGTTCCCTTCACTAAACAACACAAAAATAAAACAATTTGAACATACAAAGAAATAACCTTCCTATAATTACCAATCATAATATCCACACGATTACTACACATAACACCCATTCTATCAGTGCTGGACTACGAATTTAGGTCAGTTCAGACCAAGAGCTTTCATAACCCTAAACAAGTAAAATTTACTTAATTCCTAAAAATAAGGATTGCAAGACTTCATCCTACATCAATTGAATGCAAAGCAAACATTGTAATTCAGCCAAACCTTTAGGAGATTGATGAGTTTTAACCCCAGGAAACTTTAGTTAACAGGCAAATCCTCTAGTCAACTGGCTTCAATCTGCTTCTCCTTCACTTGAGAAAGAAAAAAAAGAAAAAAAGCAGGAAAAATCTTTGGCAGAATTGAAGCTGCTTCTCTGAAATTCCAGTTCAATTTGTTGATTCACCACAGGGTTTGCTCAATCTCTGTCTTTACATTTACAGTCTAAAGCTAGCTCAGTCATTTTACCTCTGTTCATACACTGCTGATTATTTTCAACAAATCACAAAGGTATCGGCGTTTTATATTTACTATTTGGTGCCTGAGCTGGAGTACCAGGCAGCACCTTGAGTGTATTCATCCAGGCTGAGCTATGCTAACCCGGAGCGCTACTTGGAGATGCCCAAATCTTTATGTAGTCATAACAGTCCCTGCACTTGTAATAATTTTCTTTATACTTGTACCTATTATATTGCAGGGTTTGAAAACTGACTTGGGCCACTAATAACTCAGACACCTCAGGTAGCATTTCCCCGAATAAATCATATAAACTTTTGACTATTTCCCCCATCATTCTTACTCCTACTCATATCAACAGTAGAAGCTGGTTCTGGTACCAGTGGAACCGTGTATTCAGCTCTGGCCTGCAGTCTGGCCCACGCAGGAGCCTCTGTCGACCTAACCATTTCCTCCTTACATTTAGCAGGTGTTTCTTCAATTCCTGGTGCTATTACTTTTATCACTGTAGTCTTTCATACAAAACCAGCAGTCGTATCCCAATACCAAACACCATTATTTGTTTAATCTTCCCCAACTATAGCCGTATTACTATAATTACCAATGTCAGTCCGAGCAGCCAGAATTGCCATACTGTTAAGAGACAGAAATCTCAACACTACCTTCTTTGACCCTGCAGGAGGAGAGCGAATCCTATACCAACACCTGTTTTGATTCTTTGGTCACCCTGAAGACTGCGTTCATGGCCTACCAGGGCTTGTTATAAACTCACATATCATTACATACTATTTAGGATGAAAAGTGCCTTTCAGCTATTTGGGAATGTTATGAGTCATGTCCACTGGCTTTTTAGGATTTCTCTTGTGGGCCTATCCTATGTTTACCGTAAGGATAGCTGTCGACTCAGAAGCATACTTTGCATCAGCTACCGTAATTACTTCTATCCCTACAGGAGTAAAGGTATCTAGTTGATTGGCAACCCTTTCTTTAATTTTTCTTTTTTTTGCTTTTGGCTGTGTTGGGTCTCGGTTGCTGCACGTGGGCTTTCTATGCTTGCGGTGAGCGGCAGCTACTCTTCGTTGTGGTGCACAGCCTTTTCATTGCAGTGGCTTCTCTTGCTGTAGAGCACGGGCTCTGGCACGTGGGCTCAGTAGTTGTGGCTCGCAGGCTCTAGAGGGCAGGCTCAGTAGTTGTGGCGCACGGGCTTTTTGCTCCGTGGCATGTGGAATCTTCCCGGACCGGGGATCGAACCCGTTTCCCCTGTATTGGCAGGCCAATTCTTTACCACCGCATCACCAGGGAAGTCCCTGATTAGCAGCTCTTCACGGAGGTAATATTATATGACCTCCCACTATATTATGAGTTTTAGGCTTTATTTTCCTTTATACAGTAGGTGGCTTGACAGGAATCATCTTAGCCAACTCATCCCCGGGCATTGTCCTGCAGGATACATACTATGTAGTAGCACACTTCCATGAGGTAGTGTCCATGGGAGAAGACTTCACTATTATAGGAGGCTTCCTACACTGATTCCCACTATTCTCAGGTTATACGGTTAACTCAGCAGTAGCAAAACTCACGTCACAGGTATATTTGTCGTAGTAAATATGACTTCCTGCAGCACTTTCTTGGCCTCTCAGGGATGTCACTACATTACTCTGAGGCACACAGAACATGAAATATTTTGTCTTTAGGCTCATTCATTTCAGTAGCAACAGTAATGCTAATAATCTTCATACTGTGAAAAACATTTGTGTCCAAACGAGAAGTCTCAGCACTGGAAACTGCTACTCCTAACCTAGAATGGTTGCACAGAGGCCCTCCACCATATCCTATGTTTGAAGATCCTACCGATGTAAACGTAAAATAAGGAAGGGCTCAAGTCCTTTTCAAGCAGTTTGAAGCCAACAGCATAACAATATGTCTTTCTCAAAAAATGAGATAAAAGTAAAAAGTGATGCAAATTTTTCAAAGTAAAATTATAGGTTAAAATAGTGTCTATCATGAAGGCATATCAATTTCACCTAGGATCTCAAGATACAGCGTCACTGATTATGAAAGAACTTTTACATTTTCATCATCACAATAGTGATTTTTAAAATAAGTTCTCTAGTCCTCTATATTATTTCACTAATATTGACAACTAAACTCACTCATATATGTACAATAGATGCACAGGTAGA
>NW_020838521.1:0-13323 GCF_003676395.1 Aethalodelphis obliquidens
AACAGTGACAGCTTTACTTCTTCTTTTCCGATTTGGATTCCTTTTATTTCCTTCTCTTCTCTGATTGCTGTGGCTAAAACTTCCAAAACTATGTTGAATAAGAGTGGTGAGAGCGGGCAACCTTGTCTTGTTCCTGATCTTAGTGGAAATGCTTTCAGTTTTTCACCATTGAGGACGATGTTGGCTGTGGGTTTGTCATATATGGCCTTTATTGTGTTGAGGAAAGTTTCCTCTATGCCTACTCTCTGCAGGGTTTTTATCATAAATGGGTGTTGAATTTTGTCGAAAGCTTTCTCTGCATCTATTGAGATGATCATATGTTATTTCTCCTTCAATTGGTTAATATGGTATATCACATTGATTGATTTGGGTGTATTGAAGAATCCTTGCCTTCCTGGGGTAAACCCCACCTGATCATGGTGTATGATCCTTTTAATGTGCTGTTGGATTCTGTTTGCTAGTATTTTGTTGAGGATTTTTGCATCTATGTTCATCAGTGATATTGGCCTGTAGTTTTCTTTCTTTGTGACATCCTTGTCTGGTTTTGGTATCAGGGTGATGGTGGCCTCGTAGAATGAGTTTGGGAGTGTTCCTCCCTCTGCTGTATTTTGGAAGAGTTTGAGAAGGATAGGTGTTAGCTCTTCTCTAAATGTTTGATAGAATTCGCCTGTGAAGCCATCTGGTCCTGGGCTTTTGTTTGTTGGAAGATTTTTAATCACAGTTTCAATTTCAGTGATTTTGATTGGTCTGTTCATAGTTTCTGTTTCTTCCTGTTTCAGTCTTGACAGGTTGTGCATTTCTAAGAATTTGTCCATTTCTTCCAGGTTGTCCATTTTATTGTCATATAGAGTTGCTTGTAGTAATCTCTCATGATCTTTTGTATTTCTGTAATGTCAGTTGTTACTTCTCCTTTTTCATTTTTAATTCTATTGATTTGAGTCTTCTCCCTTTTTTTCTTGATGAGTCTGGCTAATGGTTTATCTATTTTCTTTATCTTCTCAAAGAACTAGCTTTTAGTTTTATTCATGTTTGCTATTGTTTCCTTCATTTCTTTTTATTTATTTCTGATCTGATTTTTATGATTTCTTTTCTTTTGCTAGCTTTGGGGTTTTTTTGGTTCTTCTTTCTCTAACTGCTTTAAGTGCAAGGTTAGGTTGTTTTTTCGAGATGTTTCCTGCTTTTTAAGGTGGGCTTGTATTGCTATAAACTTCCCCCTTAGAACTGCTTTTGCTGCATCCTATAGGTTTTGGGTCGTCGTGTCTCCATTGTCATTTGTTTCTAGGTATTTTTTAATTTCCTCTTTGATGTCTTCAGTGATCAGTTCGTTATTAAGTAGTGTATTGTTTAGCCTCCATGTGTTTGTATTTTTTACAGTTCTTTTCCTGTAAGTGATATCTAGTCTCATGGCGTTGTGGTCGGAAAAGATACTTGATACAATTTCCATTTTCTTAAATTTACCAAGACTTGATTTGTGACCCAAGGTATGGTCTATCCTGGAGAGTGTTCCATGAGCACTTGAGAAAAATGTGTATTCTGTTGTTTTTGATTGGAGTGTCCTGTAAATATCAATTAAGTCCATCTTGTTTAATGTATCATTTAAAGCTTGTGTTTCCTTATTTATTTTCCTTTTGGATGATCTGTCCATTGGTGAAAGTGGGGTGTTAAATTCCCCTACTATGAATGTGTTACTGTCGATTTCCCCTTTTATGGCTGTTAGTATTTGCCTTATGTATTGAGGTGCTCCTTTGTTGGGTGCATAAATATTTACAATTGTTATATCTTCTTCTTGGATCGATCTGTTGATCATTATGTAGTGTCCCTCTTTGTCTCTTGTAATAGTCTTTATTTTAAAGTTTATTTTGTCTGATGAGAATTGCTACTCCAGCTTTCTCTTGGTTTCCATTTGCATGGAATATCTTTTTCCATCCCCTTACTTTCAGTCTGTATGTGTCTCTAGGTCTGAAGTGCGTCTCTTGTAGATAGCAAATATATGGGTCTTGTTTTTGTATCCATTTAGCCAATCTGTGTCTTTTGGTGGAAGCATTTAGTCCATTTACATTTAAGGTAATTATCGATATGTATGTTGCTATTCCCATTTTCTAAATTGTTTTGGGTTTGTTATTGTAGGTCTTTTCCTTCTCTTGTGTTTCTTGCCTAGAGAAGTTCCTTTAGCATTTGTTGTAAAGCTGGTTTGGTGGTGCTGAACTCTCTCAGCTTTTGCTTGTCTGTAAAGGTTTTAATTTCTCCATCAAATCTGAATGAGATCCTTGCTGGGTAGAGTAATCTTGGTTGCAGGTTTTTCTCCTTCATCACTTTCAATATGTCCTGCCACTCCCTTGTGGCTTGCAGAGTTTCTGATGAAAGATCAGCTGTTCACCTTATGGGGAATCCCTTGTGTGTTTTTTGTTGTTTTTCCCTTACTGCTTTTAATATGGTTTCTTTGTATTTAATTTTTGACAGTTTGATTAACATGTGTCTTGGCGTATTTCTCCTTGGATTTATCCTGTATGGGACTCTCTGTGCTTCCTGGACTAGATTAACTATTTCCTTCCCCATATTAGGGAATTTTTCAACTATAATCTGTTCAAATATTTTCTCAGTCCCTTTCTTTTTCTCTTCTTCTTCTGGAACCCCTATAATTCGAATGTTGGTGCGTTTAATGTTGTCCCGGAGGTCTCTGAGACTGTCCTGAGTTCTTTTCATTCTTTTTTGTTTATTCTGCACTGCAGTCGTTATTTCCACTATTTTATCTTCCAGGTCACTTATCCATTCTTCTGTCTCAGTTATTCTGCTATTGATCCCATCTAGAGTATTTTTCATTTCATTTATTGTATTGTTCATCATTGTTTGTTTCACCTTTAGTTCTTCTAGGTCCTTGTTAAATGTTTCTTGCATTTTGTCTATTCTATTTCCAAGATTTTGGATCATCTTTACTATCATTATTCTGAGTTCTTTTTCATGTAGACTGCCTATTTCCTGTTCATTTGTTAGGTCTGGTGGGTTTTTATCTTGCTCCTTCATCTGCTGTGTGTTTTTCTGTCTTCTCATTTTGCTTATCTTACTGTGTTTGGGGTCTCCTTTTTGCAGGCTGCAGGTTCGTAGTTCCCGTTGTTTTTGGTGTCTGTCCCCAGTGGCTAAGGTTGGTTTAGTGGGTTGTGTAGGCTTCCTGGTGCAGGGGACTAGTGCTGTGTTCTGGTGGATGAGGCTGGATCTTGTCTCTCTGGTGGGCAGGTCCACGTCTGGTGGTGTGTTTTGAGGTGTCTGTGGACTTACTATGGTTTTAGACAGCCTCTCTGATAATGGGTGGTGTTTTGTTCTTGTTTTGCTAGTTGTTTGGCATAGGGTGTCCAGCACTGTAGCTTGCTGGTTGTTGAGTGAAGTTGGGTGCTGGCGTTGAGATGGAAATCTCTGGGAGATTTTCCTCGTTTGATATTATGTGGAGCTGGGGGGTCTCTTGTGGACCAGTGTCCTGAAGTTGGCTCTCCCACCTCAGAGGCACAGCACTGACTCCTGGCTGCAGCACTAGGAGCCTTTCATCCACAGGGCTTAGAATAAAAGGGAGAAAAAGTAGAGAGAAAAAATTAGTAGATGTAGGAAGAGAGAAAGGAAGGAAGGAAGAAAGAGAGAAAGAAGAAAAGGAAAGAAAGGAAAGAGGGAGGGAGGGAGGGACGGTGGGAGGAAGGAGGGAAGGAAGGAGAAAAGATAAAATAGAGTAAAATATAATAAAGTTATTAAATTAAAAAATAATTATTAAGATAAAAAATGGACGGATAGAACCTTAGGACAAACGGTGGAAGCAAAGCTATACAGACAAAATCTCATACAGAAGCATACACATACACACTCACAAAAAGAGGAAAAGGGGAAAAAAATCATAAATCTTCCTCTCAAAGTCCACCTCCTCAATTTGGGATGATTCGTTGTCTAAAGGAGGGAAGGAAGGAAAGAAAGAAAGAAAGAAGATAAAGTAAAATAGAATAGAGTTATTAAAATTAATTATTAAGAAAGAAAAAAAATTTAAAATAAAAAAACGGACAAATAGTACCCTAGTACAAATGGTGGAAGCAAAGCTATACAGACAAAATCTCACATAGAAGCATACACATAAACATTCACAAAAAGAGGAAAAGGGGAAAAAATCATAAATGTTGCTCTCAAAGTCCACCTCCTCAGTTTGGGATGATTCGTTGTCTATTCATGTATTCCACAGACATGAAGTTGATTGTGGAGCTTTAATCCGCTGCTCCTGAGGCTGCTGGGAGAGATTTCCCTTTCTCTTCTTTGTTCTCACAGCTCCCAGGGGCTCAGTTTTGGATTTGCCCCCGCCTCTGCGTGTAGGTTGTCGGAGGGCGTCTGTTTTTTGCTCCGACAGGACGGGGTTAAAGGAGCCGCTGATCGGGGGGCTCTGGCTCACTCAGGCCGGGGGGAGGGAGGGGCACGGAGTGCGGGGCAGGCCTGCGGTGGCAGATGCCGGCAGGACGTTGCACCAGCCTGAGGCGCGCCGTGCGCTCTCCCGGGGAAGTTGTCCCTGGATCCCGGGAACCCGGCAGTGCCGGGCTGCACAGGCTCCCGGGAGGGGCGGTGGGGATAGTGACCTGTGCTGGCACAGAGGCTTCTTGGTGGCGGCAGCAGCAGCCTTAGCGCCTCATGCCGGTCTCTGGGGGGTCCGCGCTTTTAGCCGCGGCTCGCGCCCGTCTCTGGAGCTCCTTTAAGCAGCGCTCTTAATCCCCTTTCCTCGCGCACCAGGAAACAAAGAGGGAAGAAAAAGTTTCTTGCCTCTTAGGCAGCTCCAGACCTTTTCCTGGACTCCCTCCCAGCTATCCGTGGTGCACTAACCCCTTCAGGCTGTGTTCATGCCGCCAACCCCAGTCCTCTCCCTGCGCTCCAACCGAAGCCCGAGCCTCAGCTCGCAGCCCCACCCGCCCCGGCGGGTGAGCAGACAAGCCTCTCGGGCTGGTGAGTGCCAGTCGGCACCGATCCTCTGTGCGGGAATCTCCCCGCTTTGCCCTCTGCACCCCTGTTGCTGTGCTCTCCTCCGAGGCTCCGAAGCTTACCCCTCCGCCACCCGCAGTCTCCCCCCCACGAAGGGGCTTCCTAGTGTGTGGAAACCTTTCCTCCTTCACAGCTCCCTCCCACTGGTGCAGGTCCCGTCCCTATTCTTTTGTCTCTGTTTATTCTTTTTTCTTTTGCTCTACCCAGGTACGTGGGGGAGTTTCTTGTCTTCTGGGAGGTCTGAGGTCTTCTGCCAGCGTTCAGAAGGTGTTCTGAACGAGTTGTTCTGTAGGAGGTGTTCTGTAGGAGGTGTTCCACGTGTAGATGTATTTCTGGTGTATCTGTGGGGAGGAAGATGATCTCTGCGTCTTACTCTTCCGCCATCTTCCCCTCTTACCTCTGCTGGTATTTTATTGAGAATTTTTGCATCCGTATTCATCAGGGATATTGGTTTGTAGTTTCCTTCTCTGATAGTGTCCTTTTCTGGTTTTGGCCAAGGTGATGCTGGCCAAAGTTTGGGAGTGTTCCCTCTTTTTTGATTTTTTGTAAGAGTTTGAGAAGGATTGGCATTAATTCTTTGAATGTTTGGTAGAACTCAAGTGAAGTTATCTGGTTGTGGACTTGGTTCTTGGGAGGTTTTTAATTAGTGATTCTGTGTCTGTTGAGATTTTGTGTTTCTTCATGATTCATTCTTGTTAGGTTGCATGTTTCTAGGAATTTATCCATTTCTTCTAGGTTGTACAATATTTTGCTGTATAATTGTTCATAGTAGTCTCTAATGATCCTTTGTATTTCTGTGGTGTCAGTTGTAATGTCTCCTCTTTTATTTCTGATTTTATTGATTTGAGTTCTCTCTTCTTGGTGAGTCTAACTAAAGGTTTGTCAATTTTGTTGATGTTTTCTAAGAAAAAACAGCTCTTAGTTTCATTAACCTTTTCTATTGTCTTTTTAGTCTATTTCATTTATTTCTGCTCTAGTCTTTATTTCCTTTCTTCTGCTAAATTTGGGCTCAGTTTGTTCTTTTTCTAGTTCCTTAAGGCATAGAGTTAGGTTGTTTATTTGGGATCTTTCTTGCTTCTTAATGTAGGCATTTATTGCTTCTAAGAACTTCCCTCTTAGAACTGCTTCTGCTGCATCCCATAAGGTTTGGTATGTTGTGTTTCCATTTTTGTTTGTCTCAAGATACTTTTTAGTTTCCTCTTTAATTTCTTCTTTGATCCATTGCTTGTTCAGGAAAGTGTTAATTTCCATGTATTCATGAATTTTCCAGTTTTTCACTTGTTATTGTTTTCTACTTTCATGCCATTGTGGTCAGAGAAGATACTTGGTATGATTTCAGTCTTCTTGAATATGATAAGACTTGTTTTTTGGCCTAACATATGGTCTATCCTAGAAAATGTTCTGTGTATTCTGCTGTTGTATTTGTATTTGTATTCTACTGTTGTCAGAATGTTCTATGTATATCTGTCAGGTCCATTTGATAGTGTTCAAATCTACTGTTTCCGTATTGATTTTCTGTCTGGATGATCTATCCAGTGATGGAAGTAGAGTTTGTTTTATTATTAATTTTTATTGCAGTATAGTTGCTTTATAATACTGTGTTAGTTTCTGCTGTACAGCATAGTGAATCAGCTATATGTATACCTATATCCCCTCTTTTTTGGATTTCCTTCCCATTTAGGTCTCCACAGAGCACTGAGTAGAGTTCCCTGAGCTATACAGTAGGTTCTCATTAGTTATCTATTTTATACATAGTATCAATAGTGTATATATGTCAATCGCAATCTTGCAATTCATCCCACCCCCTGCTTGGTATTCATACATTTGTTTTCTATATCTGTGTCTCTATTTCTGCTTTGTAAATAAGATTGTCTATACCAGTTTTTTCAGATTCCACATATATGCGTTAATATACGATATTTGTCTTTCTTTTTCTGACCTACTTCACTGTGTATGACAGTCTCTAGGTCCATCCACGTCTCTACAAGTTATGCAATTTTGTTCCATTTTATGGCTGAGTAATACTCCATTGTATATATGTACTACATCTTCTTTATCCATTTCTCTGTTGATGGACATTTAGGTTGCTTCCATGACCTGGCTATTGTAAATAGTGCTGCAATGAACATTGGTGTACAAGTGTCTTTTTGAGTTATGGTTTTCTCTGGGTATATGCCCAGTAATATGGTAGTTCTATTTTTAGTTTTTTAAGGAGCCTCCATACTGTTCTCCATAGTGGCTGTATCAATTCACATTCCCACCAACAGTGTATGAGGGTTCCCTTTTCTCCACACCATCTCCAGCATCTGTTGTTTGTAGATTTTTTGATGATGGCCATTCTGACCAGTGTGACGTGATACTTCATTGTAGTTTTGATTTACATTTCTCTAATAATTAGTGACGTTGAGCATCTTTTCATGTGTTTGTTGGCCATCTGTATGTCTTCTTTGGAGAAATGTCTATGTAGGTCTTCCATCCATTTGTTGATTGGGTTGTTTGTTTCTTTGATATTGAGCTGCATAAGCTGCTTGTATATTTTGGAGATTAATCCTTTGTCAGTTGCTTCATTTGCAGATATTTTCTTCCATTCTGAGGGTTGTCTTTTTGTCTTGTTTATGGTTTCCTTTGCTGTGCAAAAGCTTTGAAGTTTAATTAGGTCCCATTTGTTTATTTTTGTTTTTATTCTCATTACTCTAGGAGGTGGGTCAAAAAAGTTCTTGCTGTGATTTATGTCAAAGAGTGTTCTGCCTATGTTTTCCTCTAAGAGTTTGATAGTGTCTGGCCTTACATTTACGTCTTTAATCCATTTTGAGCTTATTTTTTGTGTATGGTGTTAGGGAGTATTCTAATTTCATTCTTTTACATGTAGCTGTCCAGTTTTCCAGTACCACTTATTGGAAAGGCTGTTTTTGCTCCATTGTATACTCTGGCCTCCTCTGTCATAGATTAGGTGACCATAGATGTGTGAGTTTATCTCTGGCTTTCTATTCTGTTCCATTGATCTATATTTCTGTTTTTGTGCCAGTACCATACTGTCTTGATTACTGTAGCTTTGTAGTGTAGTCTGAAGTTGGGGAGCCTGATTCCTCCAGATCCTTTTTTTTTTTTTTTCTCAAGATTGCTTTTGCTATTCGAGGTCTTTTGTGTTTCCATACACAAAATTGTAAAAAAAAATTTTTAGTTCTGTGGAAAATGCCATTGGTAATTTGATAGGGATTGCATTGAATCTGTAGATTGCTTTGGGTAGTACAGTCATTTTCACAATATTGATTCTTCCAATCCAGGAACATGGTATATCTCTCCATCTGTTTGTGTCATCTTTGATTTCTTTCATCAGTATCTTATAGTTTTCTGCATACAGGTCTTTTGCCTCCTTAAGTAGGTTTATTCCTAGGTATTTTATTCTTTTTGTTGCAATGGTAAATGGGATTGTTTGCTTAATTTCTCTTTCTGATCTTTCGTTGTTAGTGTATAAGAATGCAAGAAATTTCTGTGTATTAATTTTTGTATCCTGTGACTTTACTAAATTCATTGATTAGCTCTAGTAGTTTTCTGGTGGCATCTTTAGGATTTTCTGTGTATAGTATCTTGTCATCTGCAGTGACAGTTTTACTTCTTCTTTGCCAATTTGGATTCCTTTTATTTCTTTTTCTTCTCTGATTGCCATGGCTAGGACTCCCAAAACTGTGTTGAATAATAGTGGTGAAGGTGGGCGCCCTTGTCTTGTTCCTGATTTTATTTTTTTTTTTAAGATTTATTTTCTATTTATTTTATTTTTACTTTTGGCTGTGTCAGGTCTCAGTTGCAGCACGCGGAATTTTCATTGAGGCACACGGGCTTCTCTCTAGTTGTGGCACGCAGGTTTTCTCTTCTCTAGTGTGGTGTGTGGGCTCCAGTGCACATGGGCTCTGTAGTTGTGGCACGCAGGCTCCAGACGCATGGGTTCTGTTGTTTGTGGCACACAGGCTCTCTAGTTGAGGTGAGCGAGCTCAGTAGTTGTGACACGCAGGCTTATTTGCCCCATGACATGTGGGATCTTAGTTCCCTGACTAGGGATTGAACCCGTGTCCCCTACATCATGAGGTGGATTCTTTACCACTGGACCACCAGGGAAGTCCCTTGTTCCTGGTTTTAGAGGAAATACTTTTAGTTTTTCACCATTGAGGATAATGTTTGTTGTGGGTTTGTCATATATGGCCTTTATTATGTTGAGGTAGTTTCCCTCTATGCCTACCTTCTGGAGAGTTTTTATCATAAATGGGTGTTGAATTTTGTCAAAAGCTTTTTCTGCATCTATTGAGATGATCGTATGGTTTTTATTATTCAGTTTGTTAATATGGTGTATGATATTGATGATCTATCCAGTGATGCAAGTGGAGTATTAAAGTCCCTTACTCTTATTGTATTGCTTTCCATTTCTCCTTTTAGGTCTGTTAATATTTGCTTTATATTTTTAGGTACTCCAATGTTGGGTGCATAAATATTTACAAATGTTATATCCTCTTTTTGGATTGACCCCTTTATCCTTCTTTGTCTTTTAATCTTTGTCTTAAAAGTCTATCTTGTCAGATATAAGTATAGCTACCCTCTGCTTTCTTTTGGTTTCCATTTACATGGAATATCTTTTTCCATCCCTTCACTTTCAGTTTGTGTGTGTCCTTACATCTGAAGTGAGTCTTTTGTAGGCTGCATATAGATGGGCCTTGCTTTTTTATCCATCCAGCCATTCTGTGACTTTTAGTTGGAAAATTTTGTCCCTTTCCATTTAAACTAATTTTTGACAGATATGTACTTATTGCCATTTTGTTAATTGCTTTCTGTCTTTTTTGTAATTCTGTTTTTTTCTTCTTCTCTTGCTCTCTTCTTTTGTGATTTGATAGTTTTCTGTAGTGGTATGCTTAAATTCCTTTATCTTTTGTGTATCTACTTTAGGTTTTTGCTTTCTGGTTATCATGAATCTTACACAAAATAACTAACTATATTTACGACAGTCTGTTTCAAGTTGATAGCAACTTAAGTTTGAATGCATTCTAAAGCTCTGCAGTTTTACCCTCCCCCACCACTTTTCATGCTTTTGATGTCACAATTTACACCTTTTTATCTTGTGTATCCCTTAACAAATTATCGTAGTTATAGTTATTTTTACTACTTTTGTCTTTTAACCTTTATACTAGCTTTATAAGTGATTAACCCACCACCTTCACAAGATTAGATTATTCTGAATTTTACTCTATATTTACCTTTGCCAGTGAGTTTTATACTTTTATATATTTTCTTGTTACTAATTACACCCTTTCATTTCAACTTAAAGAAGTCCCTTTAATATTTCTTGTAAGGCCAGTTTAGTGGTGATGAACTCCTTTAGCTTTTGCATATTTGGAAAACTCTTTATCTCTTCTTCAATTCTAAATGAAATCTTTGCCAAGTACAGTATTCTTCGTTGGCTTTATTTTTCTTTTGGCCCTTTGAATATACCATGCCACTTCCTTCAGGCCTACAAGGTTTCTGCTGAAAAATCTACTCATAGGCTTATGGGGGCTCTCTTACGTGTAACAAGTTGTTTTTCTCTTACTTTTAAGATTCTTTCCTTGTCTTTAACTTTTGACACTAATTATGTGTCTTGGTGTGGGTCTCTTTGGGTTTGTCTTCTTAGGAACTCTCTGGTCTTCCTGGAACTGGATGTCTGTTTCCTTCCCCAGGTTAGAAAAGTTCTTGGCCATTATTTCTTCAAATAAGTTTTCTACTCCTTTCTCTCTCTCTTCTCCTTCTGAGATCCTCATAATGCAAATGCTAGTCTGCTTGATGTTGTCCCTTAAGCAGTTCCCCATGCTATTCAGTAGGTCCTTGTTGGTTATCCTTTATTTTTTTCCATTTTGCCTCTTTCATTTTTAAAAGTGCAAAGGGGATGCAAAATAGAGTATGGCTTCATTTACTTTTATTTTTTAACATCTTTATTGGAGTATAATTGCTTTACAATGGTGTGTTAGTTTCTGCTTTATAACAAAGTGAATCAGTTATACATATACATATGTTCCCATATCTCTTCCCTCTTCAGTCTCCCTCCCTCTCACCCCTCTAGGTAGTCACAAAGCACCGAGCTGATCTCCCTGTGCTATGGGGCTGCTTCCCACTAGCTATCTGTTTTACTTTTGGTAGTGTATATATGTCCATACCTCTCTCTTGCTTTGTCACAGCTTACCTTTCCCCCTCCCCATATCCTCAAGTCCATTCTCTAGTAGGTCTGTGGCTTTATTCCTGTCTTACCCCTTGGTTCTTCATGACATTTTTTTTCCTTAAATTTCATATATATGTGTTAGCATACGGTATTTTTCTTTCTCTTTCTGACTTCACTCAGTATGACAGACTCTAGGACTATCCACCTCATTACAAATAGCTCAATTTCGTTTCTCTTTATGGCTGAGTAGTATTCCATTGTATATATGGGCCACATCTTCTTTATCCATTCATCCGATGATGGACACTTAAGTTGTTTCCATCTCCAGGCTATTGTAAATAGAGCTGTAGTGAACATTTTGGTACATGACTCTTTTTGAATTATGGTTTTCTCAGGGTATATGCCCAGTAATGGGATTGCTGGGTCATATGGTAGTTCTATTTGTAGTTTTTTAAGGAACCTCCATACTGTTCTCCGTAGTGGCTGTACCAATTCACATTCCCACCAGCAGTGCAAGAGTGTTCCCTTTTCTCCACACCCTCTCCAGCATTTATTGTTTCTAGATTTTTTGATGATGGCCATTCTGACTGGTGTGAGATGATATCTCATTGTAGTTTTGATTTGCATTTCTCTAATGATTAATGATGTTGAGCATTCTTTCATGTGTTTGTTTGCAGTCTGTATATCTTCTTTGGAGAAATGTCTGTTTAGGCCTTCTGCCCATTTTTGGATTGGGTTGTTTGTTTTTTTGTTATTGAGCTGCATGAGCTGCTTATAAATTTTGGAGATTAATCCTTTGTCAGTTGCTTCATTTGCAAATATTTTCTCCCATTCTGAGGGTTGTCTTTTGGTCTTGTTTATGGTTTCCTTTTCTGTGCAAAAGCTTTTAAGTTTCCTTAGGTCCCATTTGTTTATTTTTGTTTTTATTTCCATTTCTCTAGGAGGTGGGTCAAAAAGAATCTTGCTGTGATTTATGTCATAGAGTGTTCTGCCTATGTTTTCCTGTAAGAGTTTGATAGTTTCTGGCCTTACATTTAGGTCTTTAATCCATTTTGAGCTTATTTTTGTGTATGGTGTTAGGGAGTGATCTAATCTCATACTTTTACATGTACCTGTCCAGTTTTCCCAGCACCACTTATTGAAGAGGCTGTCCTTTTTCCACTCTACGTTCCTGTCTCCTTTATCAAAGATAAGGTGACCATATGTGCATGCGTTTATCTCTGAGCTTTCTATCCTGTTCCATTGATCTATCTTTCTGTTTTTGTGCCAGTACCAAACTGTCTTGATTACTGTAGCTTTGTAGTATAGTCTGAAGTCGGGGAGCCTGATTCCTCCAGCTCCGTGTTTCGTTCTCAACATTGCTTTGGCTATTCGGGGTCTTTTGTGTTTCCATACAAATTGTGAAATGTTTTGTTCTAGTTCTGTGAAAAATGCCAGCGGTAGTTTGATAGGGATTGCATTGAATCTGTAGATTGCTTTGGGTAGTAGAGTCATTTTCACAATGTTGATTCTTCCAATCCAAGAACATGGTACATCTCTCCATCTATTTATATCATCTTTAATTTCTTTCATCAGTGTCTTATAATTTTCTGCATACAGGTCTTTTGTCTCCTTAGGTAGGTTTATTCCTAGATATTTTATTCTTTTTGTTGCAGTGGTAAATGGGAGTGTTTTCTTGATTTCACTTTCAGATTTTTCATCATTAGTGTATAGGAATGCCAGAGTTTTCTGTGCATTAATTTTGTATCCTGCTACTTTACCAAATTCATTGATTAGCTCTAGCAGTTTTCTGGTAGCAATTTAGGATTCTCTATGTATAGTATCATGTCATCTGCAAACAGTGACAGCTTTACTTCTTCTTTTCCGATTTGGATTCCTTTTATTTCCTTCTCTTCTCTGATTGCTGTGGCTAAAACTTCCAAAACTATGTTGAATAAGAGTGGTGAGAGCGGGCAACCTTGTCTTGTTCCTGATCTTAGTGGAAATGCTTTCAGTTTTTCACCATTGAGGACGATGTTGGCTGTGGGTTTGTCATATATGGCCTTTATTGTGTTGAGGAAAGTTTCCTCTATGCCTACTCTCTGCAGGGTTTTTATCATAAATGGGTGTTGAATTTTGTCGAAAGCTTTCTCTGCATCTATTGAGATGATCATATG
>NW_020838522.1:0-4814 GCF_003676395.1 Aethalodelphis obliquidens
ATCTCTGGCATTCCTATACACTAATGATGAGAAATCTGAAAGTGAAATCAAGAAAACACTCCCATTTACCATTGCAACAAAACGAAAATATCTAGGAATAAACCTACCTAAGGAGACAAAAGACCTCTATGCAGAAAATTATAAGACACTGATGAAAGAAATTAAAGATGATACAAATAGATGAAGAGATATACCATGTTCTTGGACTGGAAGAATCAACATTGTGAAGATGACTCTACTACCCAAAGCAATCTACAGATACAGTGCAATCCCTATCAAACTACCACTGGCATTTCTCAGAGAACTAGAATAAAAAATTTCACAATTTGTATGGAAACACAAAAGACCCCGAATAGCCAAAGCAATCTTGAGAAGAAAAACAGAGCTGGAGGAATCAGGCTCCCAGATTTCAGACTATACTACAAAGCTACAGTAATCAAGACAGTATGGTACTCGCACAAAAACAGAAATATAGATCAATGGAACAGGATAGAAAGCCCAGAGATAAACCCACACACATATGGTTACCTTATCTTTGATAAAGGAGGGAGGAATGTACAGTGGAGAAAGGACAGCCTCTTCAATAAGTGGTGCTGGGAAATCTGGACAGGTACATGTAAAAGTATGAGATTAGATCACTCCCTAACACCATAGACAAAAATAAACTCAAAATGGATTAAAGACCTAAATGTAAGGCCAGAAACTATCAAACTCTTAGAGGAAAATATAGGCAGGACACTCTATGACATAAATCACAGCAAGATCCTTTCTGACCCACCTCCTAGAGTAATGGAAATAAAAACAAAAATAAACAAATGGGACCTAATGAAACTTCAAAGCTTTTGCACAGCAAAGGAAACCATGAACAAGACTAAAAGACAATCCTCAGAATGGAAGAAAATGTTTGCAAATGAAGCAACTGATAAAGGATTAATCTCCAAAATTTATAAGCAGCTCATGCAGCTTAATAACAAAAAAAACAAACAACCCAATCCAAAAATGGGCAGAAGACCTAAACAGACATTTCTCCAAAGAAGATATACAGACTGACAACAAACACATGAAACAATGCTCAACATCACTAATCATTAGAGAAATGCAAATCAAAACTACAATGAGATATCATCTCACACCAGTCAGAATGGCCATCATCAAAAAATCTAGAAACAAATAATGCTGGAGAGGGTGTGGAGAAAAGGGAACACTCTTGCACTGTTGGTGGGAATGTAAATTGATACAGTCACTGTGGAGAACATTATGGAGGTTCCTTAAAAAACTACAAATAGAACTACCATATGACCCAGCAATCCCACTACTGGGCATATACCCTGAGAAAACAATAATTCAAAAAGAGTCATGTACCAAAATGTTCATTGCAGCTCTATTTACAATAGCCCGGAGATGGAAACAACCTAAGTGCCCATCATCGGATGAATGGATAAAGAAGATGTGGCACATATATACAATGGAATATTACTCAGCCATAAAAAGAAACGAAATTGAGCTATTTGTAATGAGGTGGATAGACCTAGAGTCTGTCATACAGAGTGAAGTAAGTCAGAAAGAGAAAGACAAATACCGTATGCTAACACATATATATGGAATTTAAGGGAAAAAATGTCATGAATAACCTAGGGGTAAAACAGGAATAAAGACACAGACCTACTAGAGAATGGACTTGAGGATATGGGGAAGGGGAAGGGTAAGGTATGACAAAGTGAGAGAGATGCATGGACATATATACACTACCAAACGTAAGGTAGATAGCTAGTGGGAAGCAGCTGCATAGCACAGGGAGGTCAGCTCGATGCTCTGTGACCGCCTGGAGGGGTGGGATAGGGAGGGTGGCAGGGAGGGAGATGCAACAGGGAAGAGATATGGGAACATATGTATATATATAACTGAATCATTTTGTTGTAAAGCAGAAACTAACACACCATTATAAAGGAATTATATTCCAATAAAGATGTTAAAAAATGCTAAGTCTGAAATACTTGGTACTTCTGTTCTATGGACTGTTATGTAACCTATAAACAGTGTGAAAGCTAAGTCCGTTGTTCTACAATGAGAAACATGATGTTCGGATGTAAGGAACACCTGGATAAAATGAGAAAGCTACACATTATGCTGGTCGATTGAGGGAGTGGGAGAGGATGGCAAGTGGTAAAATATTTTCTTTTCCTTTAATCTTTTTTATTTCACTTGTTACAAAGAACTGGAATTATAATTGTACTTTTAAAATGTAACAATGTAAATTTAAAAGAAAAAATATATATATTGTGTGTTTAATTACATTTCATAGAATTATTATCCCTGAATCAGAATTCTGTTAGTACACCAGTATAGAGATTATTCGTTAATATTTAGGTGAGGACCATTTCCTTCTGTTTTTGAGAATAATTCTGTAAACTCATTTCCAGTAACGGCACTCTTTCCCAAATCAAAGGTTTAACAAGGTAGATGCAAGCAGAATAATCATGAGAACACAAAGCGATACAACAGCAACAAAAAATTTCTAAGTTCCAATAACAGTTCAATTTAGAAGAGGGTTTATATCTTCAGAACAAAAGCATTCCGCCTTGACTTTCTAACCAAGCAAAATCTGTGTATTCCACAGAAAATCTGTGATGTTATTCCCATAAAACTACCCTTTACTGCTTCTGCCTCCATTAGATTTTCTAAGCACTAGTGTTTTAATGTAGAGGTTAAAAACAAAATCCTAGCATGATTTATTTATAATGTGTGTGTTCTTTGTCCTTTCTGAGTGTCTAAAGCCTTCTCCATGGCTGGATACCAATAATATTCCTTTATGTGCTAAGTGATATCTGGAGAGTGAGAGAGGTTCAATAAATACCCTAACCCTAAACCTACCCAATACACTAACCCTAACCCTAAGCCAAACCCTAACCCTATACTGTACCCTAGCCCGTACCCTAATCCTAACCTACACCCTATCACTACCCTAACACTGATACATACCCTACGCCTAACCCGTAGCCATACGCTAAACTGTACCCTAACCCTATCCTGTACTCTAACCCTAACCCTAAACCATACCCTAACCCGTACCCTAGTTCTAACCCGTACCCTATCACTAACCCATACTCTAACCCGTACCCTAACCCTAAACCGTAGCCATATCCTAAACTGTACCCTAACCCTAACCCGTACCGTAACCCTAACACTAACCCGTACCAATTCCGTAAACCGTACCCTAATACTAACACGTACGCTAACACTAACCCGTACCCTCACCCATATTCTAACCCATACCCTAACCCTAAACCGTAGCCATACACTAAACTGTACCCTAACCCTAACCGTACTGTAACCCTAACCCTAACCTGTACCCTAAACCGTACCCTAAACCTAACCCATACATTAAAACTAACACGTACCCTAACACATACCCTAACCCGTAGCCTTACCCTACACTGTACCCTAACCCTATCCCGTAGAAAAACCCTAACCATAACCCTAAACCGTACTCTAACCCATACCCTAATCCTAACCTGTAACCTAACCTGTACCCTAACCCTAACTTGAACCCTAACACTAAACTGTACACTAACCCGTATCCTAACCCTAACCCGTATCCTAACCCTAACCTTTACCCTAAACCGTACACTAACCCTAAACCTAACATTACCCCTAACCCTAAACGGTACCCTAACCCGTACCCTTACCCTAGCCCATACCTTAACCAATACCCCAACCCATACCCGAAACCCTAATCCTTACCCCTAACTTAATTTTTTTTGTGTGTATTTTAAAAATATATTTTTCTGGGGTTAAAATAAATGAGCACAAAAACAAAATAAAACAAAGTAACCTGAGTTCCCTCAAAAAGCTAAGTCTAAAATACTTGGTACTTCTGTTCTATGGACTGTTATGTAGCCTATAAAAAGTGTGAGACCTAAATCTGTTTTTCTACAGTGAGAAACATAGTTTCAGATGTAAGGAACATCTAGATAAAATGAGAAAGGTACACATTATGCTGGTCGTTTCAGAGAGTGGGAAAGGATGGCAACTGTTAAAATATTTTCTTTTCCTTTAATCTGTTTAAATTTAACTTGTCACAAAGAATTGGAATTATAATTGTACTTTTAAAAAAATAACAATGTAAATTTAAAAGAAAAAATATATATTGTGTGTTTAGTTATATTGTATAGAATTATTATCCCTGAATCGTAATTCTGTTAGTACACCAGTATAGAGATTATTTGTTAATATTTAGGTGAGAACTGTTTTTGAGAATAATTCTGTAAATCATTTCCAGTAATGGCACTCTTCCCCAAATCAAAGGTTTAACAAGGGAGATGCAAACAGAATAATCATGAAAACACAAAGCAATACAACAGCAACAAAAACTTTCTAACTTCCAATAATAGCTCAATTTAGAAGAGGGTTTATATTTTCAGAAAAAAGCATTCCGCCTGGACTTTCTAACCAGGCAAAATCTGTGTATTCTACTCTGTGATTTTATTCCCATAAAACTACCCTTTACTGCTTCTGCCTCCATTACATTTCCTAAGCACTAGTGTTTTAATGTACAGGTTAAAAACAAAATCCTAATGTGATTTATTTATAATGTGTGTATTCTTTGTCTTATCCTAGTGTCTAAAGTCTTCTCCCTGGCTGGACCCCAAATAATATTCCTTTACATGCTAAGTGACATCTGGAGAGTGGGAGAGGTTTAATAAATACCCTAAACCTAAAGCGTACACTAACCCTTACCCTAAGCCGTACCCGAACCCTAGCCCGTACCCTAACCCTAAACCATACACTAACCCTAACCCGTACCCTAACCCTAA
>NW_020838522.1:4824-8243 GCF_003676395.1 Aethalodelphis obliquidens
TACCCTACACCTAACCCATAGCTGTACCCTAATCTGTACCCTAAACCGTACCCTGACCCTAAATCTAACCCTAACCCTAAACTGTACCCTACCCATAACCCATAACCATACCCTAAACTGTACTCTAACCCTAACCCATAACCTTACCATCACCCTAACCATAACCCTAAACTGTACCATAACCCGTACCCTAATCCTAAACTGTACTCTAACCCTAACCCGTACTCTAACCCTAACCCTAAACCGTACCATAACCGGTACCCTAATCCTAACCCATACCTTAACCCTAACCCTAACCCTAACCTGTAGACGTACCCTAACCTGTATCCTAACCCATACCCTAACCTGTACCCTAATCCTAACCTGTACCCTAACCCTAACCTGTACGCTAAACCCTAATCCTTACCCCTAACTTAATTTTTTTTTTGTATTTTAAAATATATTTTTCTGGGGTTAAAACAAATTAGCAGAACAACAAAATAAAACAGAAACTAACCTGAGTGTCCCTCAAAAAGTTAAGCGTGAAATACTTGGTACTTCTGTTCTATGGACTGTTATGTAGCCTATAAAAAGTGTGAGAGCTAAATCAGTTTTACTTCTGTGAGAAACATGATGTTTCAGATGTAAGGAACACCTGGATAAAATGAGAAAGCTACACATTTTGCTGGTCGTTTCAGAGAGTGGGAAAGGATGGCAAGTGGTAAAATATTTTCTTTTCCTTTAATCTTTTTAAATTTCACTTGTTACAAAGAAATTGAATTATAATTGCGATTTTAAAAATTAACAATGGTAGTCTTCATTGGTTCCCCCTCTTCCCGTTCATCATCCGCACTAATTACAAACTGTGCAAAATAGGAGGTTAAAGGTCCTGACTCTCCAAGTGGGGAGATTGATAGTAACGTTGCTGGAATGACGAACCTGAGCACCAGGAGAGGAAAAATGAGTATCTAGGGGAAGATGGCGGAAGAGTAAGACGCGGAGATTACCTTCCTCCCCACAGATACATCAGAAATACATCTACATGTGGAAGAACTCCTACAGAACACCTACTGAATGCAGCAGAAGGCCTCGGACCTCCCAAAAGGCAAGAAACTCCCAACGTACCTGGGTAGGGCAAAAGAAAAAACAGAGACAAATGAATAGGGAAGGGACCTGCACCAGTGGGAGGGAGCTGAGGAGGAGGAAAGGTTTCCACATACTAGAAGCCCCTTCGCTGCCGGAGACTGAGGGTGGCGGAGCAGGAAAGCTTCAGAGCCGTGGAGGACAGCACAGCCACAGGGTTCGGAGGGCAAAGTGGAGAGATTCCTGCACAGAGGATCGGTGCCGACTGGCAATCACCAGCCAGAAAGGCTTGTTTGCTCACCTGCCGGGGCGGATGGGGCTGGGATCTGAGGCTCGGGCTTCGGTCAGAGCGCAGGGAGAGGACTGGTGGCGTGAACACAGCCTGAAAGGGTTAGTGCACCACGGCTAGCCGGGAGGAAGTCCGGTAAAACTCTGGACCTGCCGAAGAGGCAAGAGACTTTTTCTTCCCTCTTTGATTTCTGGTGCGCGAGGAGAGGGGATTAAGAGCACTGCTTAAAGGAGCTCCAGAGAAGGGCGTAAGCCGCAGCGAACAGCGCAGACCCCAGAGACGGGCATGAGACGCTAAGTCTGCTGCTGTCATCACCAAGAAGCCTGTGTGTGAGCACAAGTCACTCTCCACACCTCCCTTCCGGGGAGCCTGTGCAGCCCACCACTGCCAGGGTCCTGGGATCCAGGAACAACTTGCCCGGGAAAACGCACAGCGCGCCTCAGGCTGGTGCAACGTCATGCCAGGCTCTGCTGCCGCAGGCTCGCACTGAACTCCGTACCCCTCCCTCCCCCCGCCTGAGTGAGCCGGAGCCCACGAATCAGCGGCTCCTTTAACCCCGTCCTGTCTGAGCGAAGAACAGACACCCTCTGGCAATCTACATGCAGAGGCGGGGCCAAATCCAAAGTTGAACCCCGGGAGCTGTGCAAACAAAGAAGAAAAAGGGAAATCTCTCCCAGCAGCCTCAGGAGCAGCGGATTAAATCTCCTCAATCAACTTGATGTACCCTGCATCTGTGGAACACCTGAATAGATAACGAATCATCCCAAATTGAGGAGGTGGACTTCGAGAGCAAGATTTATTTTTTTCCCCTTTTCCTCTTTTTGTAAGTGTGTATGTGTATGCTTCTGTGTGAGATTTTGTCTGTATAGCTTTGCTTTCACCATTTGTCCTAGGGTTCTATCCGTCCGCTTTATTTTTTTTACTTAAAAAAACTATTTTCTTAATAATAATTTTTTTATTTTAATAACTTTATTTTACCTTACTTTATTTTATTTTATTTTATCCTCTTTCTTTCTTTCTTTCTACATTTCTGTCTTTTATTTTGAGCCATGTGGAAGAAAGGCTCTTGGTACTGCAGCCAGGAGTCAGTGCTGTGCCTCTGAGCTGGGAGAGCCAACTTCAGGACACTGGTCCACAAGAGACCTCCCAGCTCCACATAATATCAAACAGCGAAAATCTCCTAGAGATCTCCATCCCAACACCAACACCCAGCTTCACTCAACGACCAGCAAGCTACAGTGCTGGACACCCTATGCGAAACAACTAACAAGACAGGAACACAACCCCACCCATTAGCAGAGAGGCTGCCTAAAATCACAGTAAGTCCACAGACACCCCAAAACACACCACCAGATGTGGACCTGTGCACCAGAAGACAAGATCCAGCCTCATCCACCAGAACACAGGCACTAGTCCCCTCCACCAGGAAGCCTACACAACCCACTGAACCAACCTTAGCCACTGGGGGAAGACACCGAAAACAACAGGAACTATGAACCTGCAGCCTGCAAAAAGGAGACCCCAAACACAGTAAGATAAGCAAAATGAGAAGACAAAAAAACACACAGCAGATGAAGGAGCAAGATAAAAACCCACCAGACCTAACAAATGAAGAGGAAATAGGCAGTCTACCTGAAAAAGAATTCACAATAGTGATAGTAAAGATGATGCAAAATCTTGGAAATAGAATAGAGAAAATGCAAGAAACATTTAACAAGGACCTAGAAGAACTAAAGATGAAACAAGCAAAAATGAACAACACAATAAATGGAATGAAAAATACTCTAGATGGGATCAATAGCAGAATAACTGAGGCACAAGAACAGATAAGTGACCTGGAAAATAAAATAGTGGAAATAACTACTGCAAGCAGAATAAAGAAAAAGAATGAAAAGAACTGAGGACAGTCTCAGAGACCTCTGGGACAACATTAAATGCACCAACATTCGAATTACAGGGGTTCCAGAAGAAGAAGAGAAAAAGAAAGGGACTGAGAAAATATTTGAAGAGATTATAGTTGAAAACTTCCCTAATATGGGAAAGGAAATAGTTAATCAAGTCCAGGAAG
>NW_020838522.1:8253-8387 GCF_003676395.1 Aethalodelphis obliquidens
TACTATACATAGAGAATCCTAAAGATGCTACCAGAAAACTACTAGAGTTAATCAATGAATTTGGTAAAGTAGCAGGATACAAAGTTAATGCCCAGAAATCTCTGGCATTCCTATACACTAATGATGAGAAATCT
>NW_020838522.1:8487-13301 GCF_003676395.1 Aethalodelphis obliquidens
ATCTCTGGCATTCCTATACACTAATGATGAGAAATCTGAAAGTGAAATCAAGAAAACACTCCCATTTACCATTGCAACAAAACGAAAATATCTAGGAATAAACCTACCTAAGGAGACAAAAGACCTCTATGCAGAAAATTATAAGACACTGATGAAAGAAATTAAAGATGATACAAATAGATGAAGAGATATACCATGTTCTTGGACTGGAAGAATCAACATTGTGAAGATGACTCTACTACCCAAAGCAATCTACAGATACAGTGCAATCCCTATCAAACTACCACTGGCATTTCTCAGAGAACTAGAATAAAAAATTTCACAATTTGTATGGAAACACAAAAGACCCCGAATAGCCAAAGCAATCTTGAGAAGAAAAACAGAGCTGGAGGAATCAGGCTCCCAGATTTCAGACTATACTACAAAGCTACAGTAATCAAGACAGTATGGTACTCGCACAAAAACAGAAATATAGATCAATGGAACAGGATAGAAAGCCCAGAGATAAACCCACACACATATGGTTACCTTATCTTTGATAAAGGAGGGAGGAATGTACAGTGGAGAAAGGACAGCCTCTTCAATAAGTGGTGCTGGGAAATCTGGACAGGTACATGTAAAAGTATGAGATTAGATCACTCCCTAACACCATAGACAAAAATAAACTCAAAATGGATTAAAGACCTAAATGTAAGGCCAGAAACTATCAAACTCTTAGAGGAAAATATAGGCAGGACACTCTATGACATAAATCACAGCAAGATCCTTTCTGACCCACCTCCTAGAGTAATGGAAATAAAAACAAAAATAAACAAATGGGACCTAATGAAACTTCAAAGCTTTTGCACAGCAAAGGAAACCATGAACAAGACTAAAAGACAATCCTCAGAATGGAAGAAAATGTTTGCAAATGAAGCAACTGATAAAGGATTAATCTCCAAAATTTATAAGCAGCTCATGCAGCTTAATAACAAAAAAAACAAACAACCCAATCCAAAAATGGGCAGAAGACCTAAACAGACATTTCTCCAAAGAAGATATACAGACTGACAACAAACACATGAAACAATGCTCAACATCACTAATCATTAGAGAAATGCAAATCAAAACTACAATGAGATATCATCTCACACCAGTCAGAATGGCCATCATCAAAAAATCTAGAAACAAATAATGCTGGAGAGGGTGTGGAGAAAAGGGAACACTCTTGCACTGTTGGTGGGAATGTAAATTGATACAGTCACTGTGGAGAACATTATGGAGGTTCCTTAAAAAACTACAAATAGAACTACCATATGACCCAGCAATCCCACTACTGGGCATATACCCTGAGAAAACAATAATTCAAAAAGAGTCATGTACCAAAATGTTCATTGCAGCTCTATTTACAATAGCCCGGAGATGGAAACAACCTAAGTGCCCATCATCGGATGAATGGATAAAGAAGATGTGGCACATATATACAATGGAATATTACTCAGCCATAAAAAGAAACGAAATTGAGCTATTTGTAATGAGGTGGATAGACCTAGAGTCTGTCATACAGAGTGAAGTAAGTCAGAAAGAGAAAGACAAATACCGTATGCTAACACATATATATGGAATTTAAGGGAAAAAATGTCATGAATAACCTAGGGGTAAAACAGGAATAAAGACACAGACCTACTAGAGAATGGACTTGAGGATATGGGGAAGGGGAAGGGTAAGGTATGACAAAGTGAGAGAGATGCATGGACATATATACACTACCAAACGTAAGGTAGATAGCTAGTGGGAAGCAGCTGCATAGCACAGGGAGGTCAGCTCGATGCTCTGTGACCGCCTGGAGGGGTGGGATAGGGAGGGTGGCAGGGAGGGAGATGCAACAGGGAAGAGATATGGGAACATATGTATATATATAACTGAATCATTTTGTTGTAAAGCAGAAACTAACACACCATTATAAAGGAATTATATTCCAATAAAGATGTTAAAAAATGCTAAGTCTGAAATACTTGGTACTTCTGTTCTATGGACTGTTATGTAACCTATAAACAGTGTGAAAGCTAAGTCCGTTGTTCTACAATGAGAAACATGATGTTCGGATGTAAGGAACACCTGGATAAAATGAGAAAGCTACACATTATGCTGGTCGATTGAGGGAGTGGGAGAGGATGGCAAGTGGTAAAATATTTTCTTTTCCTTTAATCTTTTTTATTTCACTTGTTACAAAGAACTGGAATTATAATTGTACTTTTAAAATGTAACAATGTAAATTTAAAAGAAAAAATATATATATTGTGTGTTTAATTACATTTCATAGAATTATTATCCCTGAATCAGAATTCTGTTAGTACACCAGTATAGAGATTATTCGTTAATATTTAGGTGAGGACCATTTCCTTCTGTTTTTGAGAATAATTCTGTAAACTCATTTCCAGTAACGGCACTCTTTCCCAAATCAAAGGTTTAACAAGGTAGATGCAAGCAGAATAATCATGAGAACACAAAGCGATACAACAGCAACAAAAAATTTCTAAGTTCCAATAACAGTTCAATTTAGAAGAGGGTTTATATCTTCAGAACAAAAGCATTCCGCCTTGACTTTCTAACCAAGCAAAATCTGTGTATTCCACAGAAAATCTGTGATGTTATTCCCATAAAACTACCCTTTACTGCTTCTGCCTCCATTAGATTTTCTAAGCACTAGTGTTTTAATGTAGAGGTTAAAAACAAAATCCTAGCATGATTTATTTATAATGTGTGTGTTCTTTGTCCTTTCTGAGTGTCTAAAGCCTTCTCCATGGCTGGATACCAATAATATTCCTTTATGTGCTAAGTGATATCTGGAGAGTGAGAGAGGTTCAATAAATACCCTAACCCTAAACCTACCCAATACACTAACCCTAACCCTAAGCCAAACCCTAACCCTATACTGTACCCTAGCCCGTACCCTAATCCTAACCTACACCCTATCACTACCCTAACACTGATACATACCCTACGCCTAACCCGTAGCCATACGCTAAACTGTACCCTAACCCTATCCTGTACTCTAACCCTAACCCTAAACCATACCCTAACCCGTACCCTAGTTCTAACCCGTACCCTATCACTAACCCATACTCTAACCCGTACCCTAACCCTAAACCGTAGCCATATCCTAAACTGTACCCTAACCCTAACCCGTACCGTAACCCTAACACTAACCCGTACCAATTCCGTAAACCGTACCCTAATACTAACACGTACGCTAACACTAACCCGTACCCTCACCCATATTCTAACCCATACCCTAACCCTAAACCGTAGCCATACACTAAACTGTACCCTAACCCTAACCGTACTGTAACCCTAACCCTAACCTGTACCCTAAACCGTACCCTAAACCTAACCCATACATTAAAACTAACACGTACCCTAACACATACCCTAACCCGTAGCCTTACCCTACACTGTACCCTAACCCTATCCCGTAGAAAAACCCTAACCATAACCCTAAACCGTACTCTAACCCATACCCTAATCCTAACCTGTAACCTAACCTGTACCCTAACCCTAACTTGAACCCTAACACTAAACTGTACACTAACCCGTATCCTAACCCTAACCCGTATCCTAACCCTAACCTTTACCCTAAACCGTACACTAACCCTAAACCTAACATTACCCCTAACCCTAAACGGTACCCTAACCCGTACCCTTACCCTAGCCCATACCTTAACCAATACCCCAACCCATACCCGAAACCCTAATCCTTACCCCTAACTTAATTTTTTTTGTGTGTATTTTAAAAATATATTTTTCTGGGGTTAAAATAAATGAGCACAAAAACAAAATAAAACAAAGTAACCTGAGTTCCCTCAAAAAGCTAAGTCTAAAATACTTGGTACTTCTGTTCTATGGACTGTTATGTAGCCTATAAAAAGTGTGAGACCTAAATCTGTTTTTCTACAGTGAGAAACATAGTTTCAGATGTAAGGAACATCTAGATAAAATGAGAAAGGTACACATTATGCTGGTCGTTTCAGAGAGTGGGAAAGGATGGCAACTGTTAAAATATTTTCTTTTCCTTTAATCTGTTTAAATTTAACTTGTCACAAAGAATTGGAATTATAATTGTACTTTTAAAAAAATAACAATGTAAATTTAAAAGAAAAAATATATATTGTGTGTTTAGTTATATTGTATAGAATTATTATCCCTGAATCGTAATTCTGTTAGTACACCAGTATAGAGATTATTTGTTAATATTTAGGTGAGAACTGTTTTTGAGAATAATTCTGTAAATCATTTCCAGTAATGGCACTCTTCCCCAAATCAAAGGTTTAACAAGGGAGATGCAAACAGAATAATCATGAAAACACAAAGCAATACAACAGCAACAAAAACTTTCTAACTTCCAATAATAGCTCAATTTAGAAGAGGGTTTATATTTTCAGAAAAAAGCATTCCGCCTGGACTTTCTAACCAGGCAAAATCTGTGTATTCTACTCTGTGATTTTATTCCCATAAAACTACCCTTTACTGCTTCTGCCTCCATTACATTTCCTAAGCACTAGTGTTTTAATGTACAGGTTAAAAACAAAATCCTAATGTGATTTATTTATAATGTGTGTATTCTTTGTCTTATCCTAGTGTCTAAAGTCTTCTCCCTGGCTGGACCCCAAATAATATTCCTTTACATGCTAAGTGACATCTGGAGAGTGGGAGAGGTTTAATAAATACCCTAAACCTAAAGCGTACACTAACCCTTACCCTAAGCCGTACCCGAACCCTAGCCCGTACCCTAACCCTAAACCATACACTAACCCTAACCCGTACCCTAACCCTAA
>NW_020838523.1:0-13280 GCF_003676395.1 Aethalodelphis obliquidens
TATTTTTTACAGATCTTTTCCTGTAATTGATATCTAGTCTCATGGCATTGTGGTTGGAAAAGATACTTGATACAATTTCACTTTTCTTAAATTTACCAAGGCTTGATTTGTGACCCAGGATGTGATCTATCCTGGAGAATGTTCCATGAGCACTTGAGAAAAATGTGTATTCTGTTGTTTTTGGATGGAGTGTCCTATAAATGTCAATTAAGTCCATCTTGTTTAATGTATCATTTAAACCTTGTGTTTCCTTATTTATTTTCATTTTGGATGATCTGTCCATTGGTGAAAGTGGGGTGTTAAAGTCCCCTACTATGAATGTGTTACTGTCGATTTCCCCTTTTATGGCTGTTAGTATTTGCCTTATGTATTGAGGTGCTCCTTTGTTGGGTGCATAAATATTTACAATTGTTATATCTTCTTCTTGGATCAATCCCTTGATCATTATGTAGTGTCCCTCTTGTGATAGTCTCTATTTTAAAGTCTATTTTGTCTGATATAAGAACTGCTACTCCAGGTTTCTTTTGGTTTCGATTTTCATGGAATATCTTTTTCCATCCCCTTACTTTCAGTCTGTATGTGTCTCTAGGTCTGAAGTGAGTCTCTTGTAGACAGCATATATATGGGTCTTGTTTTTGTATCCACTCAGACAATCTGTGTCTTTTGGTGGGAGCATTTAATCCATTTACATTTAAGGTAATTATCGATATGTATGTTTCTATTCCCATTTTCTTAATTGTTTTGGGTTTGTTATTGTATGTCTTTTCCTTGTCTTGTGTTTCCTGCCTAGAGAAGTTCCTTTAGCATTTGTTGTAAAGCTGGTTTGGTGGTGCTGAACTCTCTCAGCTTTTGCTTGTCTGTAAAGGTTTTAATTTCTCCATCAAATCGGAATGAGATCCTTGCTGGGTAGATTAATCTTGTTTGCAGGTTTTTCTCCTTCATCACTTTCAGTATGTCCTGCCACTCCCTTCTGGCTTGCAGAGTTTCTGCTGAAAGATCAGCTGTTAACCTTATGGGGATTCCCTTGTATGTTATTTGTTGTTTTTCCCTTGCTGCTTTTAATATGCTTTCTTTGTATTTAATTTTTGACAGTTGATTAATATGTGTCTTGGCGTATTTCTCCTTGGATTTATCCTGTATGGGACTCTCTGTGCTTCCTGAACTTGATTAACTATTTCCTTTCCCATATTAGGGAAGTTTTCAACTATAATCTCTTCAAATATTTTCTCAGTCCCTTTCTTTTTCTCTTCTTCTTCTGGAACCCCTATAATTCGAATGTTGGTGCATTGAATGTTGTCCCAGAGGTCTCTGAGACTGTCCTCAGTTCTTTTCATTCTTTTTTCTTTATTCTGCTCTGCAGTAGTTATTTCCACTATTTTATCTTCCTGGTCACTTATCCGTTCTTCTGCCTCAGTTATTCTGCTATTGATCCCATCTGGAGTATTTTTCATTTCATTTATTGTGTTGTTCATTGTTTGTTTCATCTTTAGGTCTTCTAGGTCCTTGTTGAATGTTTCCTGCATTTTGTCTATTCTATTTCCAAGATTATGGATCATCTTTACTATCATTATTCTGAATTCTTTTTCAGGTAGACTACCTATTGCCTCTTCATTTGTTAGGTCTGGTTGGTTTTTATCTTGCTCCTTCATCTGCTGTTTTTCTGTCTTCTCATTTTGCCTATCTTACTGTGTTTGGGGTCTCCTTTTTGCAGGTTGCAGGCTCGTAGTTCCCATTGATTTTGGTGTCTGTCCCCAGTGGCTAAGGCTGGTTCAGTGGGTTGTGTAGTCTTCCTGGTGGAGGGGACTAGTGCCTGTGTTCTGGTGGATAAGGCTGGATCTTGTCTTTCTGGTGGGCAGGTCCACGTCTGTTGGTGTGTTTTGGGGTGTCTGTGGACTTATTATGATTTTAGGCAGCCTCTCTGCTAATGGGTGGGGTTGTGTTCCTGTTTTGCTAGTTGTTTCACATAGGGTGTCCAGCATTGTAGCTTGCTGGTCGTTGAGTAAAACTGGGTGCTGGTGTTGAGATGGAGATCTCTAGGAGACTCTCGCTGTTTGATATTATGTGGAGCTGGGAGGTCTCTTGTGGACCAGTGTCCTGAAGTTGACTCTCCCACGTCAGAGTCACAGCACTGACTCCTGGGTACAGCACCAAGAGCCTTTCATCCACAGGGCTCATGATAAAAGGGAGAAAAAGTAGAGAGAAAGAATTAGTAGAAGTAGGAAGAAAGAAAGAAGGAATGAAAGGAAGGAAGGAAAGAAAGGAGGGAGGGAGGGATGGTGGGAGGAAGGAAGGAAGGAGGAAAGGAAGGAAAAGAGAAAGAAGATAAAATAAAATAAAATATTAAGTTATTAAATTAAAAAATAATTATTAAGAAAGACATTTTTAAAAAAATGGACGGAAAGAACCTTAGGACAAATGGTGGAAGCAAAACTATACAGACAAAATCTCATACAGAAGCATACACATACACACTCACAAAAAGAGGAAAAGGGGAAAAAATCATAAATATTGCTCTCAAAGTCCACCTCCTCAATTTGGGATGATTCGTTGTCTATTCAGGTATTCCACAGATGCAGGTTACATCAAGTTGATTGTGGAGCTTTAATCCGCTGCTCCTGAGGCTGCTGGGAGGTGTTTCCCTTTCTCTTCTTTGTTCTTACAGCTCCCAGGGGCTCAGCTTTGGATTTGGCCCCGCCTCTTCGTGTAGGTCGCCTGAGGGCGTCTGTTCTTGGCTCAGACAGGATGGGGTTAAAGGAGCAGCTGATTCGGGAGCTCTGACTCACTCAGGCCGGGGCAGGGGCGGGGAGGAGCATGGAGCGCAGGGCGAGCCTGCGGCGGCAGAGGCCGGCATGATGTTGCACCAGCCTGAGGCTCACCGTGCGTTCTCCCAGGGGAGTTGTCCCTGGATGCCGGGACCCTGGCAGTGGCGGGCTGCACAGGCTCCCGGAAGGGGTGTGTGGATAGTGACCTGTGCTCGCACACAGGCTTCTTGTTGGTGGCAGCAGCAGCTTTAGAGTCTCATGCCCGTCTCTGGGGTGTACGCTTTTAACCGTGGCTCGCGCCCGTCTCCAGAGTTCCTTTAAGCAGTGCTCTTAATCCCCTCTCCTAGCGCACCAGGAAACAGAGAGGGAAGAAAAAGTCTCTTGCCTCTTCGGCAGCTCCAGACCTTTTCCCGGACTCCCTCCCGGCTAGTCGTGGTGCACTAACCCCTTCAGGCTGTGTTCACGCCGCCAACCCCAGTCCTCTCCCTGCGCTCAGATCAAAGCCCGAGCCTCCGCTCGCAGCCCCGCCCGCCCCGGCGGGTGAGTAGACAAGCCTCTCGGGCTGGTGAGTGCCGGTAGGCACCGATCCTCTGTGCGGGAAACTCTCCGCTTTGCCCTCTGCACCCCTGTTGCTGCGCTCTCCTCCGGGGCACCGAAGCTCTCCCCCTCTGCCACCCACAGTCTCCGCCCGCTAAGGTGCTTCCTAGTGTGTGGAAACTTTTCCTCCTTCACAGCTCCCTCCCACTGGTGCAGGTCCCGTCCCTATTCTTTTGTCTCTGTTTATTCCTTTTTCTTTTGCCCTACCCAAGTACGTGGGGGGCGGTTCTTACCTTTTGGGAGGTCTGAGGTCTTCTGCCAGCGTTTAGTAGGTGCTCTGTAGGAGTTGTTCCACGTGTAGATGTATTTCTGGTGTATCTGTGGGGAGGAAGGTGATCTCCACGTCTTACTCTTCCGCCATCTTCCCCTCGTCCTCTCTAAAGTTTTTTATGAAACCTTTCTTTGTAGTGATGCAGATACAAATATACATTTATATCTTCTTTTCAGAGCCTTATTATTCTTCAAGGCTTTCAAAGTTAAACTGTTAATACTGGACCATAAGGCTTCTTTGCTTTGTATGGGTTACATATGAGATGTGTACACACCTAGTACTCAACTAATATTCAAGTCATCCTCTAAGTGGAGTATTGTGGATTTAATTCTCAAAGATGTGTCAGTTATAGGTCTTAAGTCCTCCTAATTGTTGTGCTGTGCAATAGTCATACCTGATACTGGTTTGCAGTAAATTTGCAAGTCTCAGGGTAATACTGACATCAAAAGATTGCATTTGAATACTACTTTGTTTACCAAAAGAACACCTTCTCATAAAATTTCTCATTTAAATATCACAGTAAGGGGGAGCATTTCACTGTTATAGATATGTTATAGACACTGGGACACAAGGTTTGTGGCTACTCTAAGTCCATATGGTTTTCTAAGTCCATACTGTGTGGACACTTAAACGTAGATTTTCTTTCTACTAGTCCAGCTTTTTTCCCGCTATACATAGCTACATTATCATAATATTTGTATACGATGAGCTTTACATTACTTCATAAATTGATGTTCCATATTAAGTATATCTTTGTTATTATTGATTACCTAAAATAGAAGATATTACAAAAATAATTTTAAAATGTTTTCTATATAAAAATATTTACATATACAGAGGCACATGTGTATTTGTGACATACTCTAAAAAGACTGACTTATAAAATTCAAGGTATTATTAATATCATTGTTATTGTATGCTCAACTCTCTGCAAAGTACTATAGTCTAGTCAGACGAACTATAAGACAGTACTCACCTTGGAGAGTTTACAGTCTACTTTGAGATGTAATTCTGATTCCCCAAGAAAAAAAAATAGCATATGTATTATTCAGGGTTATCCAGAGAAATAGAACCAATAGGAGATAGATGATAGATAGATAGATAATAGATAGATAGATAGATAGATAATAGATAGGAGGGATTTATGATAGGAATTGGCTAACCCAATTATGGAGGCCGAGAAGTCCCATGATCTGCCATCTACAGGCTGGAGAACCAAGAAAGCCAGTGGTGTAATTCAGTCTAAAGGCCCAGTCCTAGCCTGAAGGCCTGAGAATGGGTTGGGGTGGGGGATTGGATCGGATAAGTCCTAGTCTGAATCTGAAGGCCCGGGAACTAAGCGTGCTGATGTCCAAGGACAGGAGAAGATGGAGTTACCAGCACAAAGAAAGAACAAATTCATCCTTCCTCTGCCTTTTTGTTCTCTCCAGCCCCTCGACAGATTGGATGATGCTAACCAGCATTGGTGAGGGCGATCTTCTTTACTCATGAGGTCTATTGATTCAAATACTAATCTCTTCTGGATATACCCTCACAGACATACTCAGAAATAATGTTTTAACAGTGATCTGGGCATTCTTTAGCACAGTAAAGTTGACATCAAATTATCCATCACAGCCTATAATCGTGGGCCTAATCCGATACTACAGAAACATGTGAGATAGAAATGAATTGGGCTAGATCTTGAAAGACGAAAGGGTTTATACATGATGAAGACTGGAAAAATACATGAAATTAGCAGGTGAGGAAAAGAGTTGTTTTTCAAAATGGTAAAACTGGTTCAGTTCAACAGTAGAGTGGAACCAGACTATGTATGGATTTTAGCCGTAGGAATTTGGACTTGAGGCTTTAGCACTGCATTTTCCAAAATGTGGCCTGAAGACATTTGGGGATTCCCCCAAAACTTTTTAGGTGTCTGTGACATAAAAACTATTTTCATCATAATACGAAGATACCATGTTTTAAAAGTTTGGATTGATATCTGTACAGTTGATACAAAAGTGCTTGTTACAACTGCTAGCATCTTAACGTGAATCAAGACACCCACACCAAAACTGTTATTAGTCATTGTACTCTTCACCACTATGCACTTACATTTAGGAAAAAAAAGAAAAAATACAGTTTCAGTTAGACCTATTGATGAAGCAGTCACTAGAGTTATTAATTTTATTGAATCCCAATCTACCAGGTTTCTATATGATGAAATAAGAGCACTTCTAATACTTACCAAAGTATGATTGTTGTCTCAAGGAAAAGCTCTCAAGAGATTGAGTGGGAACCCGAACTAGCTGCTTTTCTTATGCATTACCCTTTTTCCTTCAAGGGCTGACTGACAAAAATTATGGTTATGCAAACTTAAGTATACAGCAGATATTTCCTTGAAATGGCTGGAATGAGCTTGTCACTTCAAGGAGAGCAACTGACAATATTTGTTGCCAATGATAAAGTTTTAGCTTTCAAGCAAAAAAACACTTTTACTATGAATGTGAACTTCATAGATTTTCAATTCTTAAAGACTTAGCTGATGAGACCAACGGTGATATTAAGAAATGTAAATTTCAATACTGTATAATGAAATGTGTCAACGTGAAAGGCTTGTATAGCTTAGTGAACCACTATTTACCCGATGATAAATACATCATGTTACAAGATCATGAATGGATGAAAGATTCATTCAGAATGCAAAATAGACCAACGGATTTTAATGTAGTAGCATATGGAAGTTCAGTGATATTTCTTTGGTTTCCACATTACCACTAATCTTTAAGAAACTACTACAGTCGAGTAATAGGGTAGTATCAAAGAAAAATATCTATAATTATCTGAAAAGGTTATTAGAATACACCTCATTTTCCAACTATATTAGTGCACGAGGCTGTTTTCTTTACACATTTTAACCAACACAACATAGGACCATAAATTGAATACAGAAGAAAATAAAAGAACCCAGTTGTATTAAACCAAGAATTAAAAATACTTGCCAAAAAAAAACCACCCTGTCACTGCTTAATAATATTTTAAATAAATATTTATTATATATTAAATAAATATAAAATGAATAAATATGTTTTTTAAATGTGTTACTTTTAAAACAAATACTGGGCTAAATCTTGTTAAATCTTTGTTTAAAATGAATTCATAAATAGATATTTTTTAAATTTCTATTTTAATTTCAAACATTATAAATATTGATAGATATAACCCACATAAACAAAAGCACTTAGGTATCCTCAGTAATCTAAAATTTTTAGGAGGTGTTAATACCAAAAAGGGTGAGATCTGCTACGCTGGCAGAAGGGTAATCACAGAAGATTTCTGAGTCTTCAATTTTGTCTCCCTTACAGCCTTTACCCTCCAATATAAAGCTCTGTTTCTAACTCCTTTTCAAATCTCCCTAAAGACCAGGCTCTTTAACATTCTTCAACATTTCATATGAAGGCCTATATGAAAATTCTTTTGTTTTCTTTCCCCAGACACCACTCGCCATTTTACCTATTACTATTACTCATGGGGATAAAACACACCCTGTCATGCTGTGTTACACACTCATGCCTTGCTCCTGCTGTTACCCTTGGCTGGAAACCATGCATATTTTTTTTTCTGCCTATATCTGACTTTTCTATCAAGACCTAGATTGGGCACATCTCTCTCAGGAAACTGTAACTGAACTCCCAGTCTGGGTCTTGTGCTGATTCTTTATGCCCCTATATCTCAACATAAGCATTTAGCATATTATTGTGAAACTTCTTGTTTCTGTATCTGTTTTATCTCATGACTAGTTAGCTTCTTGCGGATAGAGACCTTGGACCTAATTAATGCATGGTTATCACTTTAAAGTGCTTGTTTATTTAAATTTGCTTGCTTAATAATTCTTAATAAATCATAGTACTGTAAATTCTTATTTAATAAGTTATATAATAAAAATACTAATTAGGAGTGTTAATCTGGTAACTGCTTTCAAAATGATTTCAAGTCAAAAAGGTCAACAACAGAACTTAAGAATTCTGATAAACAAATAAGTACATAAATCAAACTCATTTTTTCTCCTTGTTGACATACAGATCAAATGACAGTAATAAGTTTTGAAAAAAAAATTTAGCAGTAGGTCCATGCAACTGCAGCTTTATTCAGCTTTTCTAAAAGGGAGGTGATTATTTAATATTTTTAATCACATTTGTTTTATGAAGGCCAACTCTAAACTTTTTAAGGTCATTGTTGCAAATATGGTTTCATAAAAATCTGTGCAAGAGTTTTCAAAGAAATAAAAATCAGACTGGTTTGGAATAAGGTTATCATAACATTTAAAAAATTCTAATATTAAAGTAATGAATAAATTATATTTCATTTCTTGTTTGGATTGAATATGGTCTTTAAATAGTAGTTACATTTAAAAATGAGGACACTTTTTAACAAATGCGCTCATTGCCTTGCAATGACCAACTTTAAATGTTTCTGGATATAAGACACCCATCTGAGTACAGTAATGATAGATAAGAACTTATTACTAATATTTCTACACGAGTTCTATTGACATGCATGTTCCGAGCTACAGGGACTTGTCTGATTGCTTTTCCAGGTGTCCTTCCATTTCAGCTACTTCCTTAGTCCTAATGTAGGTCTATTAGCATACTGCCCCCGTTGAGTTTGCACAGCTTTCTTGCCAAGGGCTGCCCTACAGTTGCTCCATCATTGGGGTAACGGGCTGTTACTTATTTAAAGCCTCCATCATTTTGTATGACAGAATAACTTAATTATGCCCTGCTTTGGAGACGTTAAATGAAATTATCTTCAAAACAAGTGCACTTCGCTTAATACTTTTCTCCATCAAGTATTTGAACAGTAGTGACATTTACGTCATAAGCACTAAGTAATTAAATGCTTTGTAAGTTGAGGCCTTCTGATAGGGTAATTATAGTTGAGGCAGAACACTCCTCTAAAGTACCTGAGATACAAATTGTGGTGGCTGATGCTCAAGTATGGATGAAAGGGTTTTGGAAAAATGAAAATTTGATAAACAGATAATGAACTGTCATTATCGATGCTCTGGCCCAAATTTTGTTTTTCAGCTTTTGGATAGGGTCACATTAGTGCTTGTTGTAATCCTTTCAGTGGATCACAAAATCTCTTTATTGAGTCATGACCAGCATTGAGAGAAAGAAAGAAGGAAAGAGAGACAGAGACAGAAAGAGAAACAGAGACAGAGAGAGACAGACAGAGAAAGAGAGACTGAGAGAGATATATAGAGAGAAACCAAGGGAGGGAGGAGGGAGGAAGGAAGTAAGGAAGGGGAAAGAGAGCAGGAATAGAATATAAAAGAGTGTGTAGTAGGTGCTAAGGGTAAGTTCTGTTTCATGAAATTGTAATTGTAGTTATATGTATATATTATACATCCTGGATCAAATATAAACATTTTTCTTACTGTGAGCCCCTGTTCAAAAATTTGAAAAGCAAAGTCTTGAAATTGCCACATAAAACTTTTATAGAAGTTGCCAAAGTCCTCTATTCTGAGATTAAACTCCTAAACAGACTTGCCATCTCACAAATACCTGCCTTTAGTCATGTTTTTCTCCCCTAACTTTGAAAATGTTTCTTACTGTGATAAAATGCACATAATGTAAAATTTATCATTTTAATCATTTTAAGAGTATAGTTCAGTTATATTAAGTATATTCGTATTGTTGTGCAACCATCACCACCATCATCTCCAGAGCTCTTTTCATCTTGCAAAACTCTCTACCCATTAAACAATAACTCTCCATTCCACCATCTCCCCTCCAGTCCCTAGCAATCATGACTGTACTTTCTGTTGCTATGACTTTGACTACTCTAAGTACCTCATATAAGTGGAATCATAATATTTATATTTTTGTGACTGGCTGATTTCTCTTAGCATAATGTCCTAACTTTCATCAGTGTTGTAGCTTATATCAGAATTCCCTTCCTTTTTAATGCTGGATAATAGTCCATTGTATGAATATACCACATTTTGCTTATCCATTCATCTATTGATGGGCACAAGGGCTGCTGCCGTGTTTTAGCTAATGTGAATAAGGCTGCTATGTACATGGATGTACAAATGTCACTTTGAGTTTTACTTTCAATTCTTTGGGGTATATACCCAGAAGTAGAATTGGTCAATTATATTGTAATTTTATTTTTAATTTTTAGAGGAACTCCTATTCTGTTTTCCACATCAGCTATACCATTTAACATTTCCCACCAACAGTGTACAATCAATTTTTCTACGTCCTTGCTAACACATGTTATTTTCTGTTGTCCTTTTTTTTTTTTGAAACATCTTTATTGGGGTATAATTGCTTTACAATGCTGTCTTAGTTTCTGCTTTATAACACAGTGAATCAGTTATACATATACATATGTTCCCATATCTCTCTCTCCCTCCCACCCTCCCTATCCCACCACTCCAGGAGGTCACAAAGCACCGAGCTGATATCCCTGTGCTATGCGGCTGCTTCCCACTAGCTATCTACCTTACGTTTGGTAGTGTATATATGTCCATGCCTCTCTCGCGCTTTGTCACAGCTCACCCTTCCCCCTCACCCTCCGCATATCCTCAAGTCCGTTCTCCAGTAAGTCTGTGTCTTTATTCCTGTCTTCTCCCTAGGTTCTTCATGACTTTTTTTTTTCTTAAATTCCATATATATGTGTGAGCATACAGTACCTGTCTTTCTCTTTCTGACTTACTTCACTCTGTATGGCAGACGCTGGGTCTTTCCACCTCATTACAAATAGCTCAATTTCTTTTCTTTTTATGGCTGAGTAATATTCCATTGTATATATGTGCCACATCTTCTTTATCCATTCATCCGATGATGGGCACTTAGGTTGTTTCCATCTCCGGGCTATTGTAAATAGAGCTGCAATGAACATTTTGGTACATGACTCTTTTTGAATTATGATTTTCTCAGGGTATATGTCCAGTAGTGGGATTGCTGGGTCATATGGTAGTTCTATTTGTAGATTTTTAAGGAACCTCCATACAGTTCTCCATAGTGGCTGTACCAATTCACATTTCCACCAGCAGTGTAGGAGTGTTCCCATTTCTCCACACCCTCTCCAGCATTTATTGTTTCTAGATTTTTTGATTATGGCCATTCTGACTGGTGTGAGAGGACATCTCATTATAGTTTTGATTTGCATTTCTCTAATGATTAATGATGTTGAGCATTCTTTCATGTGTTTGTTGGCAATCTGTATATCTTCTTTGGAAAAATGTCTGTTTAGGTCTTCTGCCCATTTTTGGAATAGGTTGTTTGTTTTTTTGTTATTGAGCTGTATGAGCTGCTTGTAAATTTTGGAAATTAATCCTTTGTCAGTTGCTTCATTTGCAAATATTTTCTTCCATTCTGAGGGTTGTCTTTTGGTCTTGTTTATAGTTTCCTTTGCTGTGCAAAAGCTTTGAAGTTTCATTAGATCCCATATGTTTATTTTTGTTTTTATTTCCATTTCTCTAGGAGGTGGGTCAAAAAGGATCTTGCTGTGATTTATGTCATAGCGTGTCCTGCCTATGTTTTCCTCTAAGAGCTTGATAGTTTCTGGCCTTACATTTAGGTCTTTAATCCATTTTGAGCTTATTTTTGTGTATGGTGTTAGGGAGTGATCTAATCTCATACTTTTACATGTAGCTGTCCAGTTTTCCCAGCACCACTTATTGAAGAGGCTATCCTTTCTCCACTGTACATTCCTGCCTCCTTTATCAAAGATAAGGTGGCCATATGTGCATGGGTTTACCTCTGGGCTTTCTATCCTGTTCGATTGATCTATCTTTCTGTTTTTGTGCCAATACCATACTGTCTTGATTACTGTAGCTTTGTAGTATAGTCTGAAGTCAGGGAGCCTAATTCCTCCAGCTCCATTTTTCATTCTCAAGATTGCTTTGGCTATTCAGGGTCTTTTGTGTTTCCATACAAATTGTGAATTTTTTTGTTCTAGTTGTGTGAAAAATGCCAGTGGTAGTTTGATAGGAATTGCATTGAATCTGTAGATTGCTTTGGACAGTAGAGTCATTTTCACAATGTTGATTCTTCCAATCCAAGAACATGGTATATCTCTCCATCTATTTGTATCATCTTTAATTTCTTTCTTCACTGTCTTATAATTTTCTGCATACAGGTCTTTTGTCTTCTTAGGTAGGTTTATTTCTAGATATTTTATTCTTTTTATTGCAGTGGTAAATGGGAGTGTTCTCTTGATTTCACTTTCAGATTTTTCATCATTAATGTATAGGAATACCAGCGATTTCTGTGCATTAATTTTGTATCCTGCAACTTTACCAAATTCATTGATTAGCTCTAGTAGTTTTCTGGTAGCATCTTTAGGATTCTCTATGTATAGTATCATGTCATCTGCAAACAGTGACAGCTTTACTTCTTCTTTTCCGATTTGGATTCCTTTTATTTCCTTTTCTTCTCTGATTACTGTGGCTAAAACTTCCAAAACTATATTGAATAAGAGTGGTGAGAGTGGGCAACCTTCTCTTGTTCCTGATCTTAGTGGAAATGCTTTCAGTTTTTCACCATTGAGGATGATGTTGGCTGTGTGTTTGTTATATATGGCCTTTATTATGGTGAGGAAAGTTCCCTCTATGCCCACTTTCTGCAGGGTTTTTATCATAAATGGGTGTTGAATTTTGTCAAAAGCTTTCTCTGCATCTATTGAGATGATCATATGGTTTTTCTCCTTCAATTCGTTAATATGGTTTATCACACTGATTGATTTGCATATAGTGAAGAATCCTTGCATTTCTGGAATAAACCCCACTTCATCATGGTGTATGATCCTTTTAATGTGTTGTTGGATTCTGTTTGCTAATATTTTGTTAAGGATTTTTGCATCTATGTTCATCAGTGATATTGGCCTGTAGTTTTCTTTCTTTGTGACATCCTTGTCTGGCTTTGGTATCAAGGTGATGGTGGCCTTGTAGAAGGAATTTGGGAGTGTTCCTCCCTCTGCTACATTTTGGAAGAGTTTGAGAAGGATAGGCATTAGCTCTTCTCTAAATGTTTGATAGAATTCGCCTGTGAAGCCATCTGGTCCTGGGCTTTTGTGTGTTGGAAGATTTTTAATCACAGTTTCAATTTCAGTGCTTGTGATTGATCTGTTCATGTTTTCTCTTTCTTCCTTATTCAGTCTTGGCAGGTTGTGCATTTCTAAGAATTTGTCCATTTCTTTCACATTGTCCATTTTATTGGCATAGAGTTGCTTGTAGCAATCTCTCATGATCTTTTGTATTTCTGCACTGTCAGTTGTTACTTCTCCTTTTTCATTTCTAATTCTATTGATTTGAGTCTTCTCCCTTTTTTTCTTCATGAGTCTGGCAAATGGTTTATCAATTTTGTTTATCGTCTCAAAGAACCAGTTTTTAGTTTTATTGATCTTTGCTATCGTTTCTTGCATTTCTTTTTCATTTATTTCTGATCTGAATTTTATGTTCTTTCCTTCTGCTTTTTGGGGTTTTTTTGTTCTTCTTTCTCTAATTGTTTTAGGTACAAGGTTAGGTTGTTTATTTGAGATGTTTCCTGTTTCTTAAGGTGGGCTTGGATTGCTATAAACTTCCCTCTTAGAACTGCTTTTGCTGCATCCCATAGGTTTGGGTCGTCGTGTCTCCCCTGTCATTTGTTTCTAGGTAT
>NW_020838524.1:0-13279 GCF_003676395.1 Aethalodelphis obliquidens
GCGGAGGCGGTGTCAGCAGCGGCTACGGCATGGGCGGAGGCAGTGGCTACTCCTACAGCAGTGGTCTCAGCGTTGGAGGTGGCTTCAGTTCCAGCAGTGGCAGAGCAATAGGTGGTGGCCTCAGCTCCTCCGGGGGCAGCAATTCCACCGTCAAATTCAGCACCACCTCCTCCTCCGGCAGGAAGAGCTACAGGCCTTGAACACCTGCCACGGGCTCGTGGTCCCACAGCATCTCAGGCTCCCTCTCTGGCTTCACTGCCCTTTCCTCCAGTTGCTTCCTCTCTCCTGCTTCTTTCTTCTCTTACTCCTTGAGTTAGAACTGAAGTTGCTGAGTGCCCTCATGTCCTCTCTGCCACACCTGCTGCATCTGAGCTTCCATTGCTCACCATCGGAAGGTCCCTGTCTGGGTCCTACTCCAGAACAGGGCAATCCCCCTAGCTTTCCACTGGCCCAGTATGTCCCATCTCACAGGTGTTGTGTTCCTCCCTTGCAGTGATCATGAAAGCACAAGTGACTAGTTCTATGATGTACGGGGGTCTGTATCCCTGTGATGCTTCCTCTGCTCTTTGCTCAGTTGTATTGCTAATAAAGCAGATTTGTACTATAATGCGTGGTTTCACATTGCCTTGCTTTGTTACCAATGGTTCTTGCGGTTTTCATCGGGCAAATGCCTTTTCAGGAATGAAGCATACTCCCAATTGCCATGTGCGTCGCCCCCCTCCTTTAGAGAATTTGACAAACAGCAACTTAGCATCTGGTTGCTCAGGAGTCCTCCAAGAAGAGTTTGGCAATTGAAGCGGGAGGGATCAGGTCCATCATCATAGTAAAGTCTGTTTTCACTGCCCTTACCAGGTGCCAGCAGATTAGTTTCTCTGACTTGGTCTCTAACTGTCTACCTCCTCCTGCCCCAGTGGATACCCATACTCCCCAGAGAATCATATTACAGTCCAAGTAGATCAGGACATTGACTAGAGAGTAAGATATTTGATTTATACTGAGAAATGCCTCATGACCAAGAAACTTGCCTGACAACATGTATCAGGAATAATCTAAATATACATACTTCTGAAATGAAATTATGCTTCTAGCAATGTGTCCTGAGGAAATAGTACAAATGCAGAAAGCTGTACTTCATGATTGTCAATCCCAATAATTCTTTCGACAGGGAAAAATTGGAAACACTGGGCAAATTCAGGATCCAAAGACTCAGACACAAAGCACAGGTGTTGATTTTTTGAAGTGTGGAGTCAAAATAAGAATGGAAATGCGTTCTTCCTTACCACATAATCCTCTCACAGAGACTCAAAGAAGTAGGGTCCCTGCAGCTCCAAAGAGATAGCCCTGCATCCTCTCTCAGCTGTGCCCTGGCTTCCTTTGACTTTTACAAATGGGTAATGGAAAACTCAGGATACAGTGCAAGGTTGGTCTGTCAACATTTTCCTGAGGGCCAGTCACTTTTTCCAGTCTCTGTTCTGTCCATGTCCCTAATCCCAGGCTTTTTCTCTGGAGAATTCTGCCTTATACCATTAGGAATGAAAGTTCCCTTGTTAGGAGTCAAGGAGAAATGACTGATTCTACGAATGGGGTGGAATATATACATAAGATGATCCTGCAGCATCTTTCAGTGCCAAGAAGTAAAGAAATAATCAAAAAGACTCTGTAAGAGCTCCTAATAGACAAATTGGAAAAACTTGAGCCATAAATAAATAGATAAATAAATAATGTACTGGATTATAACCCAAATTATGAAATAATTATTCATGGTCCCCACTGACGTGAATAAGTGATTGACTAAATTGATTAATAAGGGATGATTGACAGCTCTTAGGCAGAAGAATTTCATTTAGTTACACAGGTGCTCCCCAATCAAGGAAGGAGTGAAGAACTGCTCCCCCCTAAGTGTGGGCTGTGCACAATGATTTCCTTGCAAAGAGCACAGTCTAAAAATGGGGGAAAAGAGTAACTTTACTGTCAAGAAATTAATCAAACACTTCCTCAGCCAGGTGATCAAGGGTAACACCGACAGTAGTAAGTCTGGTTCATAGCAAGTACCCTGGATATGATGCAATGAGAAGGGCACACGTCATCTCTGTGGTCTTCCTCCCAAACACCATAACTCCAGTCTATTCATGAGACAACATCAGACAAAGCCCAGTTGTGGACATCTGCAAAACACCTGGGCAGAGTTCCCCAAAACTTTCAAGGTCATTAAGACAAGGAAAACCTGACAAACCGTGTTAGCCAAGAAGGAGACACAATGACTAAATGGAAAGTGGTACCATGGATGATACCCTAGAAGAGAAAAAAGAATATTGGGCAAAAGGTAAGGAAATCCAAATGAAGTATAGATTAGTTAATAATAATATATTTATATTGTTTCCTTAATTGTGATAAATATAACTAACGTGAGGTATTAATAATAGGGGGAATGAATGTATATTGTATACAGACCTCTTTGTACTATCTTCACATTTTTTTGTAAATCTAAAACTATTCTGAAATTAAAAGTTTATTATGAAAAACGCTTAAAGTGTGGGGCTCAAAGTAACATCTGTATTTTTCACTAGACTAATTTTGTACACAAAATTATGAAACAAGTAAGGGAGAGAAAGAGACAGAATCACAAAGGAACACAAAGATGGTTGCAGGGCCACAGATACAGAGAAATCATTGAAGAACTAATGCTAAAACAATAATGTTCATCATCTCAAGCTAGCGTTAACTCTAGTAAACTGTCTTTCTTTTACGTTGTGTACTTTCTAAATTTTTTGATGTTGAACATGTGTCATTTCAGAAGAGAAAGTGTGTTCCCCACAATGTCATTGTATGACATCTGAGATTAAATGTGATTACACTTTTTGGTACTAAGGAAGGAAAGATTCAGTTTCTAGATTAAGGTCTCTGAGATTAAAACATTCAGATTGATTTCCTTTGCTCACTGAGGACTGAATAAGAGGAAACGTATTTCTTTTGCAACAGCAAAGACGTGTTTTTGAGTCAAGGAAGGACTCGGCAGTTCTGATGGTCCTTAGATACTGGATTTGACTCCTAAGGAGGCTAGCCAATTGCCTCCTCCTGTATGGAGCCCATGTACCTGGAAAATATAGGAAATACATTTTTAAAATAACAACCTCCAATAGAAAAACATTTTCCAGTTAGAGGCTGTATCCAAAGTTCACCTTACCTGAATCTTCTGTGATTCAGAATGATCACTTGTGAGCCATACCACGTGGATTCTAGCTGCATTGGCTAGAATCGCCAGTACAGCCCAGTGCATGGAATCCCAGCTCACGGTGGGGGCATGAGGTGCAGAACAGCCAGAAGAGGGAATGTTTCTACAGGTGCTGAGAGAAGGCTGCTCTTCTCTGCCCTGCTCCATGCTCCCAGAGTCATCCCTACAGAATCCCTTGCTAGCTAACTCTTCATTGTACTTGGCCTTGAGAAAAGCTGACAGTAGATCCCAGGATGGGAGGAGAAAAGGGTTGAGGAGTTCTTCTCTAACAGCAGCTGGATTCCTTTAACCATGAGTTTTGCTGGGCAGTGCCTTCTCCTCAATGCTCTTACTTCCTGGGCTCCAGGGGTGTCCCTTTAGCACTAGAAAGTGAATGGCAGAGGAAAATCATCCTCTTGAGGTCTGGGAGGCCGATCCCCTCAGATGTGCCATTTTCCCTAACATTCTTACTGTCCCCAACCTCCTCATGCACCTATAGAATCCCCTTCTTTAACCCCACTGCCATCTGTATCTGTACTCCCTCCCTTAAGAAACTCCTCTCCATCAAATGCAATAATGGAAGACCTTTCCTTCCTGCTTCCGTTTGAAACTGCAAGCGTAGAATTTATCTGGATTCTTATGAAGGTTTTCCTTCATCCCGCCTTTCTATCTCTCCATTCCTCTTGCCTAAACTGATTTTCTTCATAGCACTTTCAGGGTGTAGCCACAAAGAAATCAGAAACTGCATTTAATAGACCTCTTTTTGGTAATAGTATTTGTACTGTTATTTTGACACTATCATAGGTTTGTTGTAGGATAAAGCAAATAAGTAATATGTCATTCAGAGCTCAGCTTTTCAGAGTGAGTAAAATAAATACAGGTATAAAATCATCCTGTATTCTATTTAAATGGAAATATCAGTATAAACTTCTGATGTGAGTACTTTTTAATTATATTTTTACATTTTTCTTAGCTCTATCCATTGAAAAGTCTTCAAAGCAAGAATAACCCAGTAACAATGAACACCCATAGCATGCAAGTTTTAGCTTGTGAATATCATTTCTCAATAAAAGGTACCAGAGCTACTCACAAAAATGGCTGATTCCATGTCTGTTGCAAGATAAGTACAAGGTAGCCTTGAGACATCTCGTCCCTGTCAACAAGGGAGCTTTCAAAGTCCAATGCGTTTCTGTCAAAAGGACACAGAAGCCAATCTGAGGAGCTTCCATTGGCCTGAAATGGACAGTTTAAGCACCAGAAGGATTAATGCCTGCAATGGACTCAAACATATCAAATATATTTTTTGAACTGTGAATTTATAATTATACAAACCCCAAAAACCAAACAAACAAAAAATAACTTCCTTTATTACATTTGGAAATTGCTGGGGTCCCAACCCACTATTCTAAAATTGCAAAATAAAGAAAAAAAAGCACTTATTCTGCCTTTCCTGTATCAATTAACTACATATTAGGTTACCTAAAAAGGAAACAATGACAATTCCTTCCTTATAGATGACTCCCAGGTGATAAATGCAGAGGCAGGACGTTAAATTAATAAGTTACCAGTTTGCAACCCCTCATGAAATGTCAATCTGGGAATTGATCAATGAATATTAAAATATTACATGACAAATTTATTGGACACTTTTTCAGGGAGGGTTAAGACTGGAACTATAGATATACCTGGATCAGTCTTCACATCACTAAATTGAACAACTTGTGTTATATGCCTCATGATCTGATGCAACATGGGGCACACAGCACCAGCTGGGACATAATCTTGCCTGAAACAATGGAACTAAATCTAATCAACTCTAATATAACGAGTACCTAGGAAAAACCGGCGTTACAAGTTACGTGGCACCAACAGAAACAACGAGCCAAATCCAGAACGCAGACGTTCTAGAGAAAAAAAACAATTTCTCCACAAATCAGTGGTATATAAAAGAAAACAATGGAATCTATTACAGAATGAAAGAAGCTTAAGAGAACCAACAGTCCAATGCAATATGTGAATCTAGTTAGGCTGTTGCTTCAAGCAAACCAGCATAAAAAGACATCTTTGAGATTATCAGAGAAGTATGAACATAAATGAGTATTAGGTTTCATTAAGAAGTGACTGTTGCTCATGATCGATATAAAACTGTTGTACAGTTAGATTTAAAAGTCCTTAAGAACTTAGACATGCGTGCAAATATTGACAAGTGAAATGACTTAATGTCTTAATTTCCTTGAAGATACATCAACAGAAGTAGAAGATTTCAATATAAGAAGTAATGGAATTAGATGAGACATGCTGAGAAATATGGACAAGTGTTTAATCTGGGGGATTGGTACATGGTGGTTTACATACTATTCTCTTTCATTGTATCTGTTGGGCTTTCAATGATGCAAACTGTGATTAAGCAATAAAGGAGGTTCTTCCACTGAGGAGAACACAAATATATTTTGGGATTAAATTTCTGATTATGGTAAATATGATGGCTTGTAGAAAACTTTCAGGTGACTCTTATCATGGCTCAGGGAAGGGAGAGGCCCTGAGCACAATGATGTCTTCATTGAATCCAATAGTTTCCATGCAGCATGAGAAAGGAAAATTAATATTTTGAATTTCAATTATTGCTTAATATTTTAAATGCTATATGTATTTTAAATATAAATATATGAATGGGAGACTTCTGAATGTAGCCTAATGGAGGAAAGGGAGGCATTTCCCCTTCTCAGATATTATCTTAAAACAAACAAGGAGAACAAGAAATGTAAAAGTGATCTCCACACTCAATCCCCAAAAGGAAAACATCTTAAAGTCCTTCAATCAAAAAAAAATAAAAATAGAAAACTCTTCTCACAGAAAGAAAGAAATCAAACACAGTTATTGGGAAACTGAGAGAGAAGATGCCCTCAGTGCAGATCTCAGAAAATCCAGTGAAGAACACTCTTGAGAGCAAGCAAGTCAAAACTAAACAACGTGGTAACCACAGAGGGACAGCACACACAGTTAACCCTGAGGTTTTCCTACTGCCAGGCACTGCTGACTCATGTAACTCCTACTGTATGAATGTGAAGAACATGTCCTCGGGTGCAAATCCAAGAATCGCTGGTTTGCAACAGCCAGAAGTGGGTGTGTGTGTTCCAGGGAGGACCCATTTGCCATGAAGTTTCAAGACCCAGTGAAGGCAGGGTTGAGTAAGCGATCAGAGGCAAGGCCTATTGGCAACAGGTTGTCGGGGAAGCAAAGAAGACTGAGACTGAACTGCGAGCCATGCTGCAGCCATCTTCCTTGGCTTCGTCTAATTAAAATTAAAAGAATTATTCACACAGCCTGTGCCATAATGAGAATTCCTGTTAGCCTGGTTGCAGCCTGGCCCCTCCTCCCAGAATGCTGTCTGCAAAAGGCAGGTCCAGAAGGAGCTCGCCTCTTTCAAAGATGAGCCCTTGTTAGAAAGGAACAATTCCAGGCCCCACGAAGGATACTTTACATTGAAACAGAAAAACAAAAGTCACTTAGAAAACACTCCACAGAAAAAAGTGACAAAAATTATTACCGAAAGGGCAATGAAATAAACACCACGGTGAAATAAGAGAACAAAGGGGCAGTAGAATGAGAAATAAAAGATTAAAATATGAGTTGATAGAGCTCAGAAAAGGAGCAGAGAAGAAAGATAAAGCCACAATAGAAATGAAGGCCAAGCTGAAAGCAGCATAAGACGTTGCTGATGCACAGCAATGGACCACAGGTAAAGGTGGAGAAAACAGCCTGTAGAAAATAGCATGAGAACCAAGTGAAAACATAGATATGGGAGCCAAAGTACATATACCATGAGTGCAACTTCAAAAGAAAATATATATGTGTGTTTCATATATATATGTATGTATATATTCAATATATATACTCGCATGCATAACACATACCCAAGGAAAAACACAGAAACATATCTAAGTGACGTGACTACAAGGGTACACAGGGAAGTGGTAACACTGCTTTGTCTTCCTAGACAGGAGTGGGGAATGATCTTGAGCATGTAATTTTTTCCTTAACCATGTATTACTTGTTTAATTTTTCAGTTAATAGGTAGGTGTGTAAATATCAATATTCAGTATATAAATAGGCATTCTATGACATCTGTATCTGTAATGTTTAAATAGATAGCTTATTAAGCTTCTAGTTTGAACTGTCAGTTTACAGGATACACAAAGGACACGAGATCATGGTAAATAAGACAACATGACTATGCAAATGCACAGGACAAATAACCTGTTTTTTATTTTTTTCACAAATAAACTGCAAGTGGAAAAGCAGAGGAGGATTTAAGGACTTAAATGATTTTACAGATGTATTACTTTAAAGACATATCACCGAAATACAAAATGTATGGAACTTATTAGAATCCTGATTTGGACAACCCAAACATAAAATATAAATAACACAAACAGATTTAGTTCAAGATTGAATAGATACTCCTTAATGTTAATGAATACATAAATATTAAGGATATATAAATGGTATTTGGTTATGTATTTAAAAAGCACCTCATTTACAAAATAAATGTTGAATTCTATACTAAAGAAATGATATGACCTCTGGGATTTGCTTTTGAATATTTTAAGATTGATAGGGAATTGGGTGGGAGTATAGAAAAAATAAGGCTGACCATGAGTTAATACTTTGTATAAAATCCAGTGATAGATATACAGAGGCCCATTATATTGTAAATCTACGTATCTACCTGTGGGAAATTTTTAATGAAAGCAAAAAAAAGTCATGTTTAACTTCTGTAATCAGTGAAAACACTAATAATTATAGGTAAGGGATAAGCAATAGGTTATTTTATATCCAGTATTTCTGCCTTGTGGGTGAAACACCAAGGCAGAGGAGCTTCAGTACATTTCATACACGAGCGTAACATGGAGAACCTCTGTGTGAGTCAGTGACTAACTCCCAGCTAAGTGAATTCAGACTAGTCTTATTGTACTGAGAGCAGTCAAAGCTGGAAGGCAGGAGAAATTTTCCCTGACTAAAGGAAATCTAAAATGCGATCTTCAGATTTCATAACTTTTCTAATAAACCACATGTGATCTCACTCTTTGTAAAGCCCAGCCTTCCCAACCTGCAGGCTCACCTTCCAGCACTGAGCCCAGCCCATTTTCCCCATATATAAGCCACTGCTGGGAACCTCGTCTCACCGATCTGCTCCTCTCAGCTCTACCCTCCACCTCTCACGCCCTCCTCAGCCTCTTCGACTTCAGGAACCATGACTTCCAACTCCACCGTGAGAAGCCAAAGCGGCAGCCGCCGTATCTTCAGTGCCGGCTCAGCCAGAGTCCCTGGGGTCAATCGCTCTGGCTTCAGCAGCATGTCCGTGTGCCGCTCCAGGGGCAGTGGAGGCTTCACTGGAGTGGGTGCAGGAGCTAGCTTTGGCAGCCGCAGCCTCTATGGCATAGGGGGCTCCAAGAGGATCTCCCTCGGAGGGGGCAGCTGTGCATTCGGTGGCGGATATGGCGGCAGAGCTGGAGGCGGCCTTGGCTTTGGAGGTGGAGCCGGGAGTGGATTTGGTTTCGGCGGTGGAGCTGGTGGTGGCTTTGGGCTCGGTGGTGGAGCTGGTGGTGGCTTGGGGTTCGGTGGTGGAGCTGGCTTTAGTGGTGGCTATGGGGGCTCTGGCTTCTCCATCTGCCCCCCTGGAGGCATCCAAGAGGTCACCATCAACCAGAGTCTCCTGACTCCCCTCAACCTGCAAATCGACCCCACCATCCAGCGAATCAAGACTGAGGAGCGGGAGCAGATCAAGACCCTCAACAACAGGTTCGCCTCCTTCATCGACAAGGTGAGCCGGGAGCACCTGCCCTCCACTGGGATTTCAGAGTCCCCAGTCGAGAGACGCAACCAATGTCCTACCAGGGGGAGTCTCGGGAGAGAGAGAGGAGGGGACTCGGGCTAGCTCTCCACTGGGATGCAGGATAGGCTCCATATGGACCACAGGCAAAAGGTGATGGAAATCATTTACAGCTACTGATCCCTTAAATGTCTTCATTCCTGCCTGGGAAGCATTCTCCACTCTTGATAACCCTCAAGCAAAGGAAAGGAACTGAGAGAATGGAACGAGTTAGCTTGACCTTCTGAAGGGTCTAAGAAATTAAAAAGGGAATTACAGTGGAAACAGCACTTGAGCCTTAGCTGGGGTGGCGGCGGGGAAGGAAAGAAGATAAAAAACCAAAGGAAATTACAGGAAAAAAAGACTCAGAAACATGTATATGTGCATAGAAATACTTAACTTGTAGAACCAGATCATGAGCATTAAGGGAGCTTGTTTTAGAGGGACTCATACACTAGATGGGAAAGAAGATTAAATCCAATCATCAATAGGGTTGGAATTTAACCATTAGATTCTAAACATTTGACATCCCTTTAACTGAGATACACTCTATAAAATAACTCTGCACAATATATGAGAGAAATACTATTTTAAAGTACATTTGTGATTGTGCTTATCAAGAGGAAGAAAAGAAATGTTGAAAGTCACTGACTGACAGGCTCCGTAATTGAGAAGAGGGACTATCTGATAGCTCCCTGGGGAAACTTGGCCAGTGAGATCTGTGTGGTGTGAAGGAAAACAGTCAGGGGAGCAGAACTGTCAGCCTGAGCCTCTGTACATGCTCTGGAGTAGCCCAGCACCATGGGGACCATCAGATCTGCTTGGGGACAGTCAACTCACCTCTCTTCCTTCCTTCCTTCCTTCCTTCCTTCCTTCCTTCCTTCCTTCCTTCTTTCCTTCCTTCTTTCCTTTGTTGGACAAATAACCATCTTGTCTTTCTCCAGGTCCGATTCCTGGAGCAGCAGAACAAGGTCCTGGAAACCAAGTGGGCCCTGCTGCAGGAGCAGGGCACAAAGACCGTGAGGCAGAGCCTGGAGCCTTATTTCGAGCAGTACATCAACAATCTCAGGAGACAGCTGGACTGCCTTGTCTCAGAGAGAAGCCGCCTGGACTCAGAGCTCAGGGGGATGCAGGACACGGTAGAGGACTTCAAGAAGAAGTGAGTTACAGGAGAGAAAAGGGCTCAGTTTCCTGAAGCCCGCACTTCAAGTCTATTAGATGACCAGGTCCAAATGAGGGCATGATTCTTAGTAAAACGTGTCCATGGAAATGAAACCACAATTCTTGCCTAAACACAAACTCCAAAGAACAAAAGGGCCATACAGGTGGATGGGGAGAGTAAAGATGTAAACAATTTAGGGACCACAGAATTCATCTTTTAGGCTTACTGGCAGGAAAGCTCCATTTGGATATATCCATTGTGGGAAGTTGGGATCCCAGGCTGCCTTTTCTGTATCATCTTCACCACTGACTCAATTAGGTTTTACCCTTTCTAATTCCAGATATGAAGATGAAATCAACAAGCGCATGTCAGCAGAGAATGAATTTGTGAATCTAAAGAAGGTGAGATGAGTAAGATCAGGGGTTCATGTTTCTTTGCCGAAGGAGAGGACTCTGAGAAAAGAATAATCAGCAAGACTAAAGGAGGAGCAGACTGGGAAGGAGGGCTTGGCTCATCTGATCCCAAGTTTTTGGCTTCTTCCCTAGGATGTGGATGTTGCTTACATGACTAAGGTTGATCTGCAAGCCAAGGCAGACTCTCTCATAGATGAGATCAACTTCCTCAGAGCCCTCTATGAAGCAGTAAGCATCTTTCCACACTGTTATATTGACTCTAAAGAGATTTGCAAAGGATGGAAAATCTTAGACTTGGGTACCTCTGTAAATGTCATGGGAAAAGAGGATCTGACGATCTCATGTTCTGCAGGAACTGGCTCAGATGCAAACCAACGTCTCAGATACTTCTGTCGTCCTTTCCATGGACAACAACCGCACCCTGGACCTGGACAGCATCATCGCTGAAGTCAAAGCCCAATATGAGGAGATCGCTCGCAGGAGCCGGGAGGAGGCTGAGTCCTGGTACAAGTGCAAGGTGAGCAGTGAGGGGGAAGCTGTTGAAGAATCCCTGTACCTCCCCCCGGAAGACCAGCAAGGCTTCCCGAGACTTCACTCGGGAAATCTACATTTAGGAAGCGGGGGTCCACTCAAAGAACGTGTACCCTGAACCAACAGAGTAGATCTTTACAGTATTTATGTCCAAGTCTAGTAAGTCAAAGAACCTAAATGTAGGACAAAAGCTACCATAGATAAAGGCCAAGGGATCTTTGCTTTAGCTTCACCCTGATGCTGGTTCTCAGAAACAGTACAGAGGATGTTCTGGTCTTGAAGAGAACGAGACAGTCAGTGGTCCTACCAAGGGTGGTGTGTGATGGGTGTACAGTGTCCATGACCTTGTAACACCAATTTTCTTAAAACGCCTTGTGGAGAAACCATTAGTTTTTTTTGTGAAAACCTTGATTAGTGTCCTGTGAAGCCCATGAACACCATCCTCTCTCCCTCTGGTTTACAGTACGAGGAGCTGCAGAGTTCAGCGTGCAGATATGGGGACGACCTGTGCAACACCAAACAGGAGATCGCTGAGATCAACCGCATGATCCAGAGGATGAGATCTGAGATTGAACACGTCAAGAAGCAGGTATGGTGGGGACCATGGAGGAGAAAAGCATCCTTTCCTTCCTAGACCACCAGGGATCATCAACCACCATGTAGGGAACTCCTGGGCAGTGAGGGAACAGCAGGGAGGGGAGGACATGTACTTCCTCCCTTAGTGAGTTCCCACAGTTTGGAGAGATGGATCCCAACCCAAGAGCAGGAAACAAATGCATGACAGGACCAATCCTGACTGGTCGACAGTACAAAGGTACAGTCTTGAGGCACTGAAGTGAGATTCAATAAGAGGAATGATTGATTTAGGAACTCAAGACAGTAGTTGGCAAAGAAAAGTTCAGGCCAGAAAGTGTGAGGAAGAGTGCTGCAAATATGCTCAGATTCGATGTGAAAAAGAAGCTGAGTAAAGACACAGGGCAAATGAGGGTTTTCCAAAAATGTGAAGTGGAAGGAAGGCAAGGTCGCAGCTGTTTAAAGTGAAATCATCTCCTCACTGTGGGTGTCTGTGGTTTTGTGTGAGTTAGCGTGCACCCACATGCACTTACCCAAACTGTCAATATTCAGAAGAAGCCAGTGGGTCCATTTCTTCCAATGTCCCCTGGTCTTGGGTCTGCTGTAGTATCTTCCAGCACTCACCACCTCCATCTTCATTAGGGTGGTTAACACAGAGGCGTATAGGGAGCTCCTAGCCTAGTTCAGGGTTGCAGAATGGAAAAAGACTGGACAAAAAGAATCAAACCTCCTTTTCCATGGAATCTGGGCTCTAGAGCTCTTCCTCACTGGGAAAGAAGAACCATGGTTCATCTCCTCAGGAGTCCAGATTGCAGGTTCATCTGCGCATCTTCCCCTCTAGTGCACCAGCCTGCAATCCGCCATCGCCGATGCAGAGCAGCGTGGGGAGCTGGCCCTCAGGGATGCCAAGAACAAGCTGGCCGAGCTGGAGAACGCCCTGCAGAAGGCCAAGCAGGACATGGCGCAGCTACTGAAGGACTACCAGGAGCTCATGAATGTCAAGCTGGCCCTGGACGTGGAGATCGCCACCTACAGGAAGCTGCTGGAGGGCGAGGAGTGCAGGTGAGTAACTCACACAACCTCCTCAAACATCTGGGTCCATCTCCAAGGTGTCCAGCCAGTGAGCACCACTGGAAGGCACTCTAGTCGTGGCCATAATGCCACTCCCAGAAAGCCACGTAGAAGGCACGTTCCCCATGGGCTCTCCTCATGCCAAAGCTTCCCACGCTGGTCCAGCTCTGGCTCTGAGGTCTCATAATGGCTGTGTCTCCTCTCTCCTAGGCTGTATGGGGAAGGCGCTGGACAAGTCAACATCTGTAAGTACCTTCACTTGCCTCCCTCCCTTGCCCTTGTGCTCTTCTGACTGGACTCTGTGTGGCAGAGTGAGCTCACCATGTCTTGTCATGGCCTTGTCTCCTTGCCTCTCCAGCCGTGGTACAGTCCACCACCTCCAGTGGCTATGGCAGTGCTGGCGGTGTCAGCAGCGGCTACGGCATGGGCGGAGGCGGTGTCAGCAG
>NW_020838525.1:0-13279 GCF_003676395.1 Aethalodelphis obliquidens
GCGGAGGCGGTGTCAGCAGCGGCTACGGCATGGGCGGAGGCAGTGGCTACTCCTACAGCAGTGGTCTCAGCGTTGGAGGTGGCTTCAGTTCCAGCAGTGGCAGAGCAATAGGTGGTGGCCTCAGCTCCTCCGGGGGCAGCAATTCCACCGTCAAATTCAGCACCACCTCCTCCTCCGGCAGGAAGAGCTACAGGCCTTGAACACCTGCCACGGGCTCGTGGTCCCACAGCATCTCAGGCTCCCTCTCTGGCTTCACTGCCCTTTCCTCCAGTTGCTTCCTCTCTCCTGCTTCTTTCTTCTCTTACTCCTTGAGTTAGAACTGAAGTTGCTGAGTGCCCTCATGTCCTCTCTGCCACACCTGCTGCATCTGAGCTTCCATTGCTCACCATCGGAAGGTCCCTGTCTGGGTCCTACTCCAGAACAGGGCAATCCCCCTAGCTTTCCACTGGCCCAGTATGTCCCATCTCACAGGTGTTGTGTTCCTCCCTTGCAGTGATCATGAAAGCACAAGTGACTAGTTCTATGATGTACGGGGGTCTGTATCCCTGTGATGCTTCCTCTGCTCTTTGCTCAGTTGTATTGCTAATAAAGCAGATTTGTACTATAATGCGTGGTTTCACATTGCCTTGCTTTGTTACCAATGGTTCTTGCGGTTTTCATCGGGCAAATGCCTTTTCAGGAATGAAGCATACTCCCAATTGCCATGTGCGTCGCCCCCCTCCTTTAGAGAATTTGACAAACAGCAACTTAGCATCTGGTTGCTCAGGAGTCCTCCAAGAAGAGTTTGGCAATTGAAGCGGGAGGGATCAGGTCCATCATCATAGTAAAGTCTGTTTTCACTGCCCTTACCAGGTGCCAGCAGATTAGTTTCTCTGACTTGGTCTCTAACTGTCTACCTCCTCCTGCCCCAGTGGATACCCATACTCCCCAGAGAATCATATTACAGTCCAAGTAGATCAGGACATTGACTAGAGAGTAAGATATTTGATTTATACTGAGAAATGCCTCATGACCAAGAAACTTGCCTGACAACATGTATCAGGAATAATCTAAATATACATACTTCTGAAATGAAATTATGCTTCTAGCAATGTGTCCTGAGGAAATAGTACAAATGCAGAAAGCTGTACTTCATGATTGTCAATCCCAATAATCCTTTCGACAGGGAAAAATTGGAAACACTGGGCAAATTCAGGATCCAAAGACTCAGACACAAAGCACAGGTGTTGATTTTTTGAAGTGTGGAGTCAAAATAAGAATGGAAATGCGTTCTTCCTTACCACATAATCCTCTCACAGAGACTCAAAGAAGTAGGGTCCCTGCAGCTCCAAAGAGATAGCCCTGCATCCTCTCTCAGCTGTGCCCTGGCTTCCTTTGACTTTTACAAATGGGTAATGGAAAACTCAGGATACAGTGCAAGGTTGGTCTGTCAACATTTTCCTGAGGGCCAGTCACTTTTTCCAGTCTCTGTTCTGTCCATGTCCCTAATCCCAGGCTTTTTCTCTGGAGAATTCTGCCTTATACCATTAGGAATGAAAGTTCCCTTGTTAGGAGTCAAGGAGAAATGACTGATTCTACGAATGGGGTGGAATATATACATAAGATGATCCTGCAGCATCTTTCAGTGCCAAGAAGTAAAGAAATAATCAAAAAGACTCTGTAAGAGCTCCTAATAGACAAATTGGAAAAACTTGAGCCATAAATAAATAGATAAATAAATAATGTACTGGATTATAACCCAAATTATGAAATAATTATTCATGGTCCCCACTGACGTGAATAAGTGATTGACTAAATTGATTAATAAGGGATGATTGACAGCTCTTAGGCAGAAGAATTTCATTTAGTTACACAGGTGCTCCCCAATCAAGGAAGGAGTGAAGAACTGCTCCCCCCTAAGTGTGGGCTGTGCACAATGATTTCCTTGCAAAGAGCACAGTCTAAAAATGGGGGAAAAGAGTAACTTTACTGTCAAGAAATTAATCAAACACTTCCTCAGCCAGGTGATCAAGGGTAACACCGACAGTAGTAAGTCTGGTTCATAGCAAGTACCCTGGATATGATGCAATGAGAAGGGCACACGTCATCTCTGTGGTCTTCCTCCCAAACACCATAACTCCAGTCTATTCATGAGACAACATCAGACAAAGCCCAGTTGTGGACATCTGCAAAACACCTGGGCAGAGTTCCCCAAAACTTTCAAGGTCATTAAGACAAGGAAAACCTGACAAACCGTGTTAGCCAAGAAGGAGACACAATGACTAAATGGAAAGTGGTACCATGGATGATACCCTAGAAGAGAAAAAAGAATATTGGGCAAAAGGTAAGGAAATCCAAATGAAGTATAGATTAGTTAATAATAATATATTTATATTGTTTCCTTAATTGTGATAAATATAACTAACGTGAGGTATTAATAATAGGGGGAATGAATGTATATTGTATACAGACCTCTTTGTACTATCTTCACATTTTTTTGTAAATCTAAAACTATTCTGAAATTAAAAGTTTATTATGAAAAACGCTTAAAGTGTGGGGCTCAAAGTAACATCTGTATTTTTCACTAGACTAATTTTGTACACAAAATTATGAAACAAGTAAGGGAGAGAAAGAGACAGAATCACAAAGGAACACAAAGATGGTTGCAGGGCCACAGATACAGAGAAATCATTGAAGAACTAATGCTAAAACAATAATGTTCATCATCTCAAGCTAGCGTTAACTCTAGTAAACTGTCTTTCTTTTACGTTGTGTACTTTCTAAATTTTTTGATGTTGAACATGTGTCATTTCAGAAGAGAAAGTGTGTTCCCCACAATGTCATTGTATGACATCTGAGATTAAATGTGATTACACTTTTTGGTACTAAGGAAGGAAAGATTCAGTTTCTAGATTAAGGTCTCTGAGATTAAAACATTCAGATTGATTTCCTTTGCTCACTGAGGACTGAATAAGAGGAAACGTATTTCTTTTGCAACAGCAAAGACGTGTTTTTGAGTCAAGGAAGGACTCGGCAGTTCTGATGGTCCTTAGATACTGGATTTGACTCCTAAGGAGGCTAGCCAATTGCCTCCTCCTGTATGGAGCCCATGTACCTGGAAAATATAGGAAATACATTTTTAAAATAACAACCTCCAATAGAAAAACATTTTCCAGTTAGAGGCTGTATCCAAAGTTCACCTTACCTGAATCTTCTGTGATTCAGAATGATCACTTGTGAGCCATACCACGTGGATTCTAGCTGCATTGGCTAGAATCGCCAGTACAGCCCAGTGCATGGAATCCCAGCTCACGGTGGGGGCATGAGGTGCAGAACAGCCAGAAGAGGGAATGTTTCTACAGGTGCTGAGAGAAGGCTGCTCTTCTCTGCCCTGCTCCATGCTCCCAGAGTCATCCCTACAGAATCCCTTGCTAGCTAACTCTTCATTGTACTTGGCCTTGAGAAAAGCTGACAGTAGATCCCAGGATGGGAGGAGAAAAGGGTTGAGGAGTTCTTCTCTAACAGCAGCTGGATTCCTTTAACCATGAGTTTTGCTGGGCAGTGCCTTCTCCTCAATGCTCTTACTTCCTGGGCTCCAGGGGTGTCCCTTTAGCACTAGAAAGTGAATGGCAGAGGAAAATCATCCTCTTGAGGTCTGGGAGGCCGATCCCCTCAGATGTGCCATTTTCCCTAACATTCTTACTGTCCCCAACCTCCTCATGCACCTATAGAATCCCCTTCTTTAACCCCACTGCCATCTGTATCTGTACTCCCTCCCTTAAGAAACTCCTCTCCATCAAATGCAATAATGGAAGACCTTTCCTTCCTGCTTCCGTTTGAAACTGCAAGCGTAGAATTTATCTGGATTCTTATGAAGGTTTTCCTTCATCCCGCCTTTCTATCTCTCCATTCCTCTTGCCTAAACTGATTTTCTTCATAGCACTTTCAGGGTGTAGCCACAAAGAAATCAGAAACTGCATTTAATAGACCTCTTTTTGGTAATAGTATTTGTACTGTTATTTTGACACTATCATAGGTTTGTTGTAGGATAAAGCAAATAAGTAATATGTCATTCAGAGCTCAGCTTTTCAGAGTGAGTAAAATAAATACAGGTATAAAATCATCCTGTATTCTATTTAAATGGAAATATCAGTATAAACTTCTGATGTGAGTACTTTTTAATTATATTTTTACATTTTTCTTAGCTCTATCCATTGAAAAGTCTTCAAAGCAAGAATAACCCAGTAACAATGAACACCCATAGCATGCAAGTTTTAGCTTGTGAATATCATTTCTCAATAAAAGGTACCAGAGCTACTCACAAAAATGGCTGATTCCATGTCTGTTGCAAGATAAGTACAAGGTAGCCTTGAGACATCTCGTCCCTGTCAACAAGGGAGCTTTCAAAGTCCAATGCGTTTCTGTCAAAAGGACACAGAAGCCAATCTGAGGAGCTTCCATTGGCCTGAAATGGACAGTTTAAGCACCAGAAGGATTAATGCCTGCAATGGACTCAAACATATCAAATATATTTTTTGAACTGTGAATTTATAATTATACAAACCCCAAAAACCAAACAAACAAAAAATAACTTCCTTTATTACATTTGGAAATTGCTGGGGTCCCAACCCACTATTCTAAAATTGCAAAATAAAGAAAAAAAAGCACTTATTCTGCCTTTCCTGTATCAATTAACTACATATTAGGTTACCTAAAAAGGAAACAATGACAATTCCTTCCTTATAGATGACTCCCAGGTGATAAATGCAGAGGCAGGACGTTAAATTAATAAGTTACCAGTTTGCAACCCCTCATGAAATGTCAATCTGGGAATTGATCAATGAATATTAAAATATTACATGACAAATTTATTGGACACTTTTTCAGGGAGGGTTAAGACTGGAACTATAGATATACCTGGATCAGTCTTCACATCACTAAATTGAACAACTTGTGTTATATGCCTCATGATCTGATGCAACATGGGGCACACAGCACCAGCTGGGACATAATCTTGCCTGAAACAATGGAACTAAATCTAATCAACTCTAATATAACGAGTACCTAGGAAAAACCGGCGTTACAAGTTACGTGGCACCAACAGAAACAACGAGCCAAATCCAGAACGCAGACGTTCTAGAGAAAAAAAACAATTTCTCCACAAATCAGTGGTATATAAAAGAAAACAATGGAATCTATTACAGAATGAAAGAAGCTTAAGAGAACCAACAGTCCAATGCAATATGTGAATCTAGTTAGGCTGTTGCTTCAAGCAAACCAGCATAAAAAGACATCTTTGAGATTATCAGAGAAGTATGAACATAAATGAGTATTAGGTTTCATTAAGAAGTGACTGTTGCTCATGATCGATATAAAACTGTTGTACAGTTAGATTTAAAAGTCCTTAAGAACTTAGACATGCGTGCAAATATTGACAAGTGAAATGACTTAATGTCTTAATTTCCTTGAAGATACATCAACAGAAGTAGAAGATTTCAATATAAGAAGTAATGGAATTAGATGAGACATGCTGAGAAATATGGACAAGTGTTTAATCTGGGGGATTGGTACATGGTGGTTTACATACTATTCTCTTTCATTGTATCTGTTGGGCTTTCAATGATGCAAACTGTGATTAAGCAATAAAGGAGGTTCTTCCACTGAGGAGAACACAAATATATTTTGGGATTAAATTTCTGATTATGGTAAATATGATGGCTTGTAGAAAACTTTCAGGTGACTCTTATCATGGCTCAGGGAAGGGAGAGGCCCTGAGCACAATGATGTCTTCATTGAATCCAATAGTTTCCATGCAGCATGAGAAAGGAAAATTAATATTTTGAATTTCAATTATTGCTTAATATTTTAAATGCTATATGTATTTTAAATATAAATATATGAATGGGAGACTTCTGAATGTAGCCTAATGGAGGAAAGGGAGGCATTTCCCCTTCTCAGATATTATCTTAAAACAAACAAGGAGAACAAGAAATGTAAAAGTGATCTCCACACTCAATCCCCAAAAGGAAAACATCTTAAAGTCCTTCAATCAAAAAAAAATAAAAATAGAAAACTCTTCTCACAGAAAGAAAGAAATCAAACACAGTTATTGGGAAACTGAGAGAGAAGATGCCCTCAGTGCAGATCTCAGAAAATCCAGTGAAGAACACTCTTGAGAGCAAGCAAGTCAAAACTAAACAACGTGGTAACCACAGAGGGACAGCACACACAGTTAACCCTGAGGTTTTCCTACTGCCAGGCACTGCTGACTCATGTAACTCCTACTGTATGAATGTGAAGAACATGTCCTCGGGTGCAAATCCAAGAATCGCTGGTTTGCAACAGCCAGAAGTGGGTGTGTGTGTTCCAGGGAGGACCCATTTGCCATGAAGTTTCAAGACCCAGTGAAGGCAGGGTTGAGTAAGCGATCAGAGGCAAGGCCTATTGGCAACAGGTTGTCGGGGAAGCAAAGAAGACTGAGACTGAACTGCGAGCCATGCTGCAGCCATCTTCCTTGGCTTCGTCTAATTAAAATTAAAAGAATTATTCACACAGCCTGTGCCATAATGAGAATTCCTGTTAGCCTGGTTGCAGCCTGGCCCCTCCTCCCAGAATGCTGTCTGCAAAAGGCAGGTCCAGAAGGAGCTCGCCTCTTTCAAAGATGAGCCCTTGTTAGAAAGGAACAATTCCAGGCCCCACGAAGGATACTTTACATTGAAACAGAAAAACAAAAGTCACTTAGAAAACACTCCACAGAAAAAAGTGACAAAAATTATTACCGAAAGGGCAATGAAATAAACACCACGGTGAAATAAGAGAACAAAGGGGCAGTAGAATGAGAAATAAAAGATTAAAATATGAGTTGATAGAGCTCAGAAAAGGAGCAGAGAAGAAAGATAAAGCCACAATAGAAATGAAGGCCAAGCTGAAAGCAGCATAAGACGTTGCTGATGCACAGCAATGGACCACAGGTAAAGGTGGAGAAAACAGCCTGTAGAAAATAGCATGAGAACCAAGTGAAAACATAGATATGGGAGCCAAAGTACATATACCATGAGTGCAACTTCAAAAGAAAATATATATGTGTGTTTCATATATATATGTATGTATATATTCAATATATATACTCGCATGCATAACACATACCCAAGGAAAAACACAGAAACATATCTAAGTGACGTGACTACAAGGGTACACAGGGAAGTGGTAACACTGCTTTGTCTTCCTAGACAGGAGTGGGGAATGATCTTGAGCATGTAATTTTTTCCTTAACCATGTATTACTTGTTTAATTTTTCAGTTAATAGGTAGGTGTGTAAATATCAATATTCAGTATATAAATAGGCATTCTATGACATCTGTATCTGTAATGTTTAAATAGATAGCTTATTAAGCTTCTAGTTTGAACTGTCAGTTTACAGGATACACAAAGGACACGAGATCATGGTAAATAAGACAACATGACTATGCAAATGCACAGGACAAATAACCTGTTTTTTATTTTTTTCACAAATAAACTGCAAGTGGAAAAGCAGAGGAGGATTTAAGGACTTAAATGATTTTACAGATGTATTACTTTAAAGACATATCACCGAAATACAAAATGTATGGAACTTATTAGAATCCTGATTTGGACAACCCAAACATAAAATATAAATAACACAAACAGATTTAGTTCAAGATTGAATAGATACTCCTTAATGTTAATGAATACATAAATATTAAGGATATATAAATGGTATTTGGTTATGTATTTAAAAAGCACCTCATTTACAAAATAAATGTTGAATTCTATACTAAAGAAATGATATGACCTCTGGGATTTGCTTTTGAATATTTTAAGATTGATAGGGAATTGGGTGGGAGTATAGAAAAAATAAGGCTGACCATGAGTTAATACTTTGTATAAAATCCAGTGATAGATATACAGAGGCCCATTATATTGTAAATCTACGTATCTACCTGTGGGAAATTTTTAATGAAAGCAAAAAAAAGTCATGTTTAACTTCTGTAATCAGTGAAAACACTAATAATTATAGGTAAGGGATAAGCAATAGGTTATTTTATATCCAGTATTTCTGCCTTGTGGGTGAAACACCAAGGCAGAGGAGCTTCAGTACATTTCATACACGAGCGTAACATGGAGAACCTCTGTGTGAGTCAGTGACTAACTCCCAGCTAAGTGAATTCAGACTAGTCTTATTGTACTGAGAGCAGTCAAAGCTGGAAGGCAGGAGAAATTTTCCCTGACTAAAGGAAATCTAAAATGCGATCTTCAGATTTCATAACTTTTCTAATAAACCACATGTGATCTCACTCTTTGTAAAGCCCAGCCTTCCCAACCTGCAGGCTCACCTTCCAGCACTGAGCCCAGCCCATTTTCCCCATATATAAGCCACTGCTGGGAACCTCGTCTCACCGATCTGCTCCTCTCAGCTCTACCCTCCACCTCTCACGCCCTCCTCAGCCTCTTCGACTTCAGGAACCATGACTTCCAACTCCACCGTGAGAAGCCAAAGCGGCAGCCGCCGTATCTTCAGTGCCGGCTCAGCCAGAGTCCCTGGGGTCAATCGCTCTGGCTTCAGCAGCATGTCCGTGTGCCGCTCCAGGGGCAGTGGAGGCTTCACTGGAGTGGGTGCAGGAGCTAGCTTTGGCAGCCGCAGCCTCTATGGCATAGGGGGCTCCAAGAGGATCTCCCTCGGAGGGGGCAGCTGTGCATTCGGTGGCGGATATGGCGGCAGAGCTGGAGGCGGCCTTGGCTTTGGATGTGGAGCCGGGAGTGGATTTGGTTTCGGCAGTGGAGCTGGTGGTGGCTTTGGGCTCGGTGGTGGAGCTGGTGGTGGCTTTGGGCTCGGTGGTGGAGCTGGCTTTGGTGGTGGCTATGGGGGCTCTGGCTTCTCCATCTGCCCCCCTGGAGGCATCCAAGAGGTCACCATCAACCAGAGTCTCCTGACTCCCCTCAACCTGCAAATCGACCCCACCATCCAGCGAATCAAGACTGAGGAGCGGGAGCAGATCAAGACCCTCAACAACAGGTTCGCCTCCTTCATCGACAAGGTGAGCCGGGAGCACCTGCCCTCCACTGGGATTTCAGAGTCCCCAGTCGAGAGACGCAACCAATGTCCTACCAGGGGGAGTCTCGGGAGAGAGAGAGGAGGGGACTCGGGCTAGCTCTCCACTGGGATGCAGGATAGGCTCCATATGGACCACAGGCAAAAGGTGATGGAAATCATTTACAGCTACTGATCCCTTAAATGTCTTCATTCCTGCCTGGGAAGCATTCTCCACTCTTGATAACCCTCAAGCAAAGGAAAGGAACTGAGAGAATGGAACGAGTTAGCTTGACCTTCTGAAGGGTCTAAGAAATTAAAAAGGGAATTACAGTGGAAACAGCACTTGAGCCTTAGCTGGGGTGGCGGCGGGGAAGGAAAGAAGATAAAAAACCAAAGGAAATTACAGGAAAAAAAGACTCAGAAACATGTATATGTGCATAGAAATACTTAACTTGTAGAACCAGATCATGAGCATTAAGGGAGCTTGTTTTAGAGGGACTCATACACTAGATGGGAAAGAAGATTAAATCCAATCATCAATAGGGTTGGAATTTAACCATTAGATTCTAAACATTTGACATCCCTTTAACTGAGATACACTCTATAAAATAACTCTGCACAATATATGAGAGAAATACTATTTTAAAGTACATTTGTGATTGTGCTTATCAAGAGGAAGAAAAGAAATGTTGAAAGTCACTGACTGACAGGCTCCGTAATTGAGAAGAGGGACTATCTGATAGCTCCCTGGGGAAACTTGGCCAGTGAGATCTGTGTGGTGTGAAGGAAAACAGTCAGGGGAGCAGAACTGTCAGCCTGAGCCTCTGTACATGCTCTGGAGTAGCCCAGCACCATGGGGACCATCAGATCTGCTTGGGGACAGTCAACTCACCTCTCTTCCTTCCTTCCTTCCTTCCTTCCTTCCTTCCTTCCTTCCTTCCTTCTTTCCTTCCTTCTTTCCTTTGTTGGACAAATAACCATCTTGTCTTTCTCCAGGTCCGATTCCTGGAGCAGCAGAACAAGGTCCTGGAAACCAAGTGGGCCCTGCTGCAGGAGCAGGGCACAAAGACCGTGAGGCAGAGCCTGGAGCCTTTGTTCGAGCAGTACATCAACAGTCTCAGGAGACAGCTGGACTACCTTGTCTCAGAGAGAAGCCGCCTGGACTCAGAGCTCAGGGGGATGCAGGACACGGTAGAGGACTTCAAGAAGAAGTGAGTTACAGGAGAGAAAAGGGCTCAGTTTCCTGAAGCCCACGCTTCAAGTCTATTAGATGACCAGGTCCAAATGAGGGCATGATTCTTAGTAAAACGTGTCCATGGAAATGAAACCACAATTCTTGCCTAAACACAAACCCCGAAGAACAAAAGGGCCATACAGGTGGATGGGGAGAGTAAAGATGTAAACAATTTAGGGACCACAGAATTCATCTTTTAGGCTTACTGGCAGGAAAGCTCCATTTGGATATATCCATTGTGGGAAGTTGGGATCCCAGGCTGCCTTTTCTGTATCATCTTCACCACTGACTCAATTAGGTTTTACCCTTTCTAATTCCAGATATGAAGATGAAATCAACAAGCGCATGTCAGCAGAGAATGAATTTGTGAATCTAAAGAAGGTGAGATGAGTAAGATCAGGGGTTCATGTTTCTTTGCCGAAGGAGAGGACTCTGAGAAAAGAATAATCAGCAAGACTAAAGGAGGAGCAGACTGGGAAGGAGGGCTTGGCTCATCTGATCCCAAGTTTTTGGCTTCTTCCCTAGGATGTGGATGTTGCTTACATGACTAAGGTTGATCTGCAAGCCAAGGCAGACTCTCTCATAGATGAGATCAACTTCCTCAGAGCCCTCTATGAAGCAGTAAGCATCTTTCCACACTGTTTTATTGACTCTAAAGAGATTTGCAAAGGATGGAAAATCTTAGGCTTGGGTACCTCTGTAAATGTCATGGGAAAAGAGGATCTGACGATCTCATGTTCTGCAGGAACTGGCTCAGATGCAAACCAACGTCTCAGATACTTCTGTCGTCCTCTCCATGGACAACAACCGCACCCTGGACCTGGACAGCATCATCGCTGAAGTCAAAGCCCAATATGAGGAGATCGCTCGCAGGAGCCGGGAGGAGGCTGAGTCCTGGTACAAGTGCAAGGTGAGCAGTGAGGGGGAAGCTGTTGAAGAATCCCTGTACCTCCCCCCTGAAGACCAGCAAGGCTTCCCGAGACTTCACTCGGGAAATCTACATCTAGGAAGCGGGGGTCCACTCAAAGAACGTGTACCCTGAACCAACAGAGTAGATCTTTACAGTATTTATGTTCAAGTCTAGTAAGTTCATGAACCTAAATGTAGGACAAAAGCTACCATAGATAAAGGCCAAGGGATCTTTGCTTTAGCTTCATCCTGATGCTGGTTCTCAGAAACAGTACAGAGGATGTTCTGGTCCTGAAGAGAACGAGACAGTCAGTGGTCCTACCAAGGGTGGTGTGTGATGGGTGTACAGTGTCCATGACCTTGTAACACCAATTTTCTTAAAACGCCTTGTGGAGAAACCATTAGTTTTTTTTGTGAAAACCTTGATTAGTGTCCTGTGAAGCCCATGAACACCATCCTCTCTCCCTCTGGTTTACAGTACGAGGAGCTGCAGAGTTCAGCGTGCAGATATGGGGACGACCTGTGCAACACCAAACAGGAGATCGCTGAGATCAACCGCATGATCCAGAGGATGAGATCTGAGATTGAACACGTCAAGAAGCAGGTATGGTGGGGACCATGGAGGAGAAAAGCATCCTTTCCTTCCTAGACCACCAGGGATCATCAACCACCATGTAGGGAACTCCTGGGCAGTGAGGGAACAGCAGGGAGGGGAGGACATGTACTTCCTCCCTTAGTGAGTTCCCACAGTTTGGAGAGATGGATCCCAACCCAAGAGCAGGAAACAAATGCATGACAGGACCAATCCTGACTGGTCGACAGTACAAAGGTACAGTCTTGAGGCACTGAAGTGAGATTCAATAAGAGGAATGATTGATTTAGGAACTCAAGACAGTAGTTGGCAAAGAAAAGTTCAGGCCAGAAAGTGTGAGGAAGAGTGCTGCAAATATGCTCAGATTCGATGTGAAAAAGAAGCTGAGTAAAGACACAGGGCAAATGAGGGTTTTCCAAAAATGTGAAGTGGAAGGAAGGCAAGGTCGCAGCTGTTTAAAGTGAAATCATCTCCTCACTGTGGGTGTCTGTGGTTTTGTGTGAGTTAGCGTGCACCCACATGCACTTACCCAAACTGTCAATATTCAGAAGAAGCCAGTGGGTCCATTTCTTCCAATGTCCCCTGGTCTTGGGTCTGCTGTAGTATCTTCCAGCACTCACCACCTCCATCTTCATTAGGGTGGTTAACACAGAGGCGTATAGGGAGCTCCTAGCCTAGTTCAGGGTTGCAGAATGGAAAAAGACTGGACAAAAAGAATCAAACCTCCTTTTCCATGGAATCTGGGCTCTAGAGCTCTTCCTCACTGGGAAAGAAGAACCATGGTTCATCTCCTCAGGAGTCCAGATTGCAGGTTCATCTGCGCATCTTCCCCTCTAGTGCACCAGCCTGCAATCCGCCATCGCCGATGCAGAGCAGCGTGGGGAGCTGGCCCTCAGGGATGCCAAGAACAAGCTGGCCGAGCTGGAGAACGCCCTGCAGAAGGCCAAGCAGGACATGGCGCAGCTACTGAAGGACTACCAGGAGCTCATGAATGTCAAGCTGGCCCTGGACGTGGAGATCGCCACCTACAGGAAGCTGCTGGAGGGCGAGGAGTGCAGGTGAGTAACTCACACAACCTCCTCAAACATCTGGGTCCATCTCCAAGGTGTCCAGCCAGTGAGCACCACTGGAAGGCACTCTAGTCGTGGCCATAATGCCACTCCCAGAAAACCACATAGAAGGCACGTTCCCCATGGGCTCTCCTCACGCCAAAGCTTCCCACGCTGGTCCAGCTCTGGCTCTGAGGTCTCATAATGGCTGTGTCTCCTCTCTCCTAGGCTGTATGGGGAAGGCGCTGGACAAGTCAACATCTGTAAGTACCTTCACTTGCCTCCCTCCCTTGCCCTTGTGCTCTTCTGACTGGACTCTGTGTGGCAGAGTGAGCTCACCATGTCTTGTCATGGCCTTGTCTCCTTGCCTCTCCAGCCGTGGTACAGTCCACCACCTCCAGTGGCTATGGCAGTGCTGGCGGTGTCAGCAGCGGCTACGGCATGGGCGGAGGCGGTGTCAGCAG
>NW_020838526.1:0-13277 GCF_003676395.1 Aethalodelphis obliquidens
ATACCTAGAAACAAATGACAGGGGAGACACGACGACCCAAACCTATGGGATGCAGCAAAAGCAGTTCTAAGAGGGAAGTTTATAGCAATCCAAGCCCACCTTAAGAAACAGGAAACATCTCAAATAAACAACCTAACCTTGTACCTAAAACAATTAGAGAAAGAAGAACAAAAAAACCCCAAAAAGCAGAAGGAAAGAACATAAAATTCAGATCAGAAATAAATGAAAAAGAAATGCAAGAAACGATAGCAAAGATCAATAAAACTAAAAACTGGTTCTTTGAGACGATAAACAAAATTGATAAACCATTTGCCAGACTCATGAAGAAAAAAAGGGAGAAGACTCAAATCAATAGAATTAGAAATGAAAAAGGAGAAGTAACAACTGACAGTGCAGAAATACAAAAGATCATGAGAGATTGCTACAAGCAACTCTATGCCAATAAAATGGACAATGTGAAAGAAATGGACAAATTCTTAGAAATGCACAACCTGCCAAGACTGAATAAGGAAGAAAGAGAAAACATGAACAGATCAATCACAAGCACTGAAATTGAAACTGTGATTAAAAATCTTCCAACACACAAAAGCCCAGGACCAGATGGCTTCACAGGCGAATTCTATCAAACATTTAGAGAAGAGCTAATGCCTATCCTTCTCAAACTCTTCCAAAATGTAGCAGAGGGAGGAACACTCCCAAATTCCTTCTACAAGGCCACCATCACCTTGATACCAAAGCCAGACAAGGATGTCACAAAGAAAGAAAACTACAGGCCAATATCACTGATGAACATAGATGCAAAAATCCTTAACAAAATATTAGCAAACAGAATCCAACAACACATTAAAAGGATCATACACCATGATGAAGTGGGGTTTATTCCAGAAATGCAAGGATTCTTCATTATATGCAAATCAATCAGTGTGATAAACCATATTAACGAATTGAAGGAGAAAAACCATATGATCATCTCAATAGATGCAGAGAAAGCTTTTGACAAAATTCAACACCCATTTATGATAAAAACCCTGCAGAAAGTGGGCATAGAGGGAACTTTCCTCACCATAATAAAGGCCATATATAACAAACACACAGCCAACATCATCCTCAATGGTGAAAAACTGAAAGCATTTCCACTAAGATCAGGAACAAGAGAAGGTTGCCCACTCTCACCACTCTTATTCAATATAGTTTTGGAAGTTTTAGCCACAGTAATCAGAGAAGAAAAGGAAATAAAAGGAATCCAAATCGGAAAAGAAGAAGTAAAGCTGTCACTGTTTGCAGATGACATGATACTATACATAGAGAATCCTAAAGATGCTACCAGAAAACTACTAGAGCTAATCAATGAATTTGGTAAAGTTGCAGGATACAAAATTAATGCACAGAAATCGCTGGTATTCCTATACATTAATGATGAAAAATCTGAAAGTGAAATCAAGAGAACACTCCCATTTACCACTGCAATAAAAAGAATAAAATATCTAGAAATAAACCTACCTAAGAAGACAAAAGACCTGTATGCAGAAAATTATAAGACAGTGAAGAAAGAAATTAAAGATGATACAAATAGATGGAGAGATATACCATGTTCTTGGATTGGAAGAATCAACATTGTGAAAATGACTCTACTGTCCAAAGCAATCTACAGATTCAATGCAATTCCTATCAAACTACCACTGGCATTTTTCACACAACTAGAACAAAAAAATTCACAATTTGTATGGAAACACAAAAGACCCCGAATAGCCAAAGCAATCTTGAGAATGAAAAATGGAGCTGGAGGAATTAGGCTCCCTGACTTCAGACTATACTACAAAGCTACAGTAATCAAGACAGTATGGTATTGGCACAAAAACAGAAAGATAGATCAATCGAACAGGATAGAAAGCCCAGAGGTAAACCCATGCACATATGGCCACCTTATCTTTGATAAAGGAGGCAGGAATGTACAGTGGAGAAAGGATAGCCTCTTCAATAAGTGGTGCTGGGAAAACTGGACAGCTACATGTAAAAGTATGAGATTAGATCACTCCCTAACACCATACACAAAAATAAGCTCAAAATGGATTAAAGACCTAAATGTAAGGCCAGAAACTATCAAGCTCTTAGAGGAAAACATAGGCAGGACACGCTATGACATAAATCACAGCAAGATCCTTTTTGACCCACCTCCTAGAGAAATGGAAATAAAAACAAAAATAAACATATGGGATCTAATGAAACTTCAAAGCTTTTGCACAGCAAAGGAAACCATAAACAAGACCAAAAGACAACCCTCAGAATGGAAGAAAATATTTGCAAATGAAGCAACTGACAAAGGATTAATTTCCAAAATTTACAAGCAGCTCATACAGCTCAATAACAAAAAAACAAACAACCTATTCCAAAAATGGGCAGAAGACCTAAACAGACATTTTTCCAAAGAAGATATACAGATTGCCAACAAACACATGAAAGAATGCTCAACATCATTAATCATTAGAGAAATGCAAATCAAAACTATAATGAGATGTCCTCTCACACCAGTCAGAATGGCCACAATCAAAAAATCTAGAAACAATAAATGCTGGAGAGGGTGTGGAGAAATGGGAACACTCCTACACTGCTGGTGGAAATGTGAATTGGTACAGCCACTATGGAGAACTGTATGGAGGTTCCTTAAAAATCTACAAATAGAACTACCATATGACCCAGCAATCCCACTACTGGACATATACCCTGAGAAAATCATAATTCAAAAAGAGTCATGTACCAAAATGTTCATTGCAGCTCTATTTACAATAGCCCAGAGATGGAAACAACCTAAGTGCCCATCATCGGATGAATGGATAAAGAAGATGTGGCACATATATACAATGGAATATTACTCAGCCATAAAAAGAAAAGAAATTGAGCTATTTGTAATGAGGTGGAAAGACCCAGCGTCTGCCATACAGAGTGAAGTAAGTCAGAAAGAGAAAGACAGGTACTGTATGCTCACACATATATATGGAATTTAAGAAAAAAAAAAGTCATGAAGAACCTAGGGAGAAGACAGGAATAAAGACACAGACTTACTGGAGAACGGACTTGAGGATATGCGGAGGGTGAGGGGGAAGGGTGAGCTGTGACAAAGCGCGAGAGAGGCATGGACATATATACACTACCAAACGTAAGGTAGATAGCTAGTGGGAAGCAGCCGCATAGCACAGGGATATCAGCTCGGTGCTTTGTGACCTCCTGGAGGGGTGGGATAGGGAGGGTGGGAGGGAGAGAGAGATATGGGAACATATGTATATGTATAACTGATTCACTGTGTTATAAAGCAGAAACTAAGACAGCATTGTAAAGCAATTATACCCCAATAAAGATGTTTCAAAAAAAAAAAGGACAACAGAAAATAACATGTGTTAGCAAGGACGTAGAAAAATTGATTGTACACTGTTGGTGGGAAATGTTAAATGGTATAGCTGATGTGGAAAACAGAATAGGAGTTCCTCTAAAAATTAAAAATAAAATTACAATATAATTGACCAATTCTACTTCTGGGTATATACCCCAAAGAATTGAAAGTAAAACTCAAAGTGACATTTGTACATCCATGTACATAGCAGCCTTATTCACATTAGCTAAAACACGGCAGCAGCCCTTGTGCCCATCAATAGATGAATGGATAAGCAAAATGTGGTATATTCATACAATGGACTATTATCCAGCATTAAAAAGGAAGGGAATTCTGATATAAGCTACAACACTGATGAAAGTTAGGACATTATGCTAAGAGAAATCAGCCAGTCACAAAAATATAAATATTATGATTCCACTTATATGAGGTACTTAGAGTAGTCAAAGTCATAGCAACAGAAAGTACAGTCATGATTGCTAGGGACTGGAGGGGAGATGGTGGAATGGAGAGTTATTGTTTAATGGGTAGAGAGTTTTGCAAGATGAAAAGAGCTCTGGAGATGATGGTGGTGATGGTTGCACAACAATACGAATATACTTAATATAACTGAACTATACTCTTAAAATGATTAAAATGATAAATTTTACATTATGTGCATTTTATCACAGTAAGAAACATTTTCAAAGTTAGGGGAGAAAAACATGACTAAAGGCAGGTATTTGTGAGATGGCAAGTCTGTTTAGGAGTTTAATCTCAGAATAGAGGACTTTGGCAACTTCTATAAAAGTTTTATGTGGCAATTTCAAGACTTTGCTTTTCAAATTTTTGAACAGGGGCTCACAGTAAGAAAAATGTTTATATTTGATCCAGGATGTATAATATATACATATAACTACAATTACAATTTCATGAAACAGAACTTACCCTTAGCACCTACTACACACTCTTTTATATTCTATTCCTGCTCTCTTTCCCCTTCCTTACTTCCTTCCTCCCTCCTCCCTCCCTTGGTTTCTCTCTATATATCTCTCTCAGTCTCTCTTTCTCTGTCTGTCTCTCTCTGTCTCTGTTTCTCTTTCTGTCTCTGTCTCTCTTTCCTTCTTTCTTTCTCTCAATGCTGGTCATGACTCAATAAAGAGATTTTGTGATCCACTGAAAGGATTACAACAAGCACTAATGTGACCCTATCCAAAAGCTGAAAAACAAAATTTGGGCCAGAGCATCGATAATGACAGTTCATTATCTGTTTATCAAATTTTCATTTTTCCAAAACCCTTTCATCCATACTTGAGCATCAGCCACCACAATTTGTATCTCAGGTACTTTAGAGGAGTGTTCTGCCTCAACTATAATTACCCTATCAGAAGGCCTCAACTTACAAAGCATTTAATTACTTAGTGCTTATGACGTAAATGTCACTACTGTTCAAATACTTGATGGAGAAAAGTATTAAGCGAAGTGCACTTGTTTTGAAGATAATTTCATTTAACGTCTCCAAAGCAGGGCATAATTAAGTTATTCTGTCATACAAAATGATGGAGGCTTTAAATAAGTAACAGCCCGTTACCCCAATGATGGAGCAACTGTAGGGCAGCCCTTGGCAAGAAAGCTGTGCAAACTCAACGGGGGCAGTATGCTAATAGACCTACATTAGGACTAAGGAAGTAGCTGAAATGGAAGGACACCTGGAAAAGCAATCAGACAAGTCCCTGTAGCTCGGAACATGCATGTCAATAGAACTCGTGTAGAAATATTAGTAATAAGTTCTTATCTATCATTACTGTACTCAGATGGGTGTCTTATATCCAGAAACATTTAAAGTTGGTCATTGCAAGGCAATGAGCGCATTTGTTAAAAAGTGTCCTCATTTTTAAATGTAACTACTATTTAAAGACCATATTCAATCCAAACAAGAAATGAAATATAATTTATTCATTACTTTAATATTAGAATTTTTTAAATGTTATGATAACCTTATTCCAAACCAGTCTGATTTTTATTTCTTTGAAAACTCTTGCACAGATTTTTATGAAACCATATTTGCAACAATGACCTTAAAAAGTTTAGAGTTGGCCTTCATAAAACAAATGTGATTAAAAATATTAAATAATCACCTCCCTTTTAGAAAAGCTGAATAAAGCTGCAGTTGCATGGACCTACTGCTAAATTTTTTTTTCAAAACTTATTACTGTCATTTGATCTGTATGTCAACAAGGAGAAAAAATGAGTTTGATTTATGTACTTATTTGTTTATCAGAATTCTTAAGTTCTGTTGTTGACCTTTTTGACTTGAAATCATTTTGAAAGCAGTTACCAGATTAACACTCCTAATTAGTATTTTTATTATATAACTTATTAAATAAGAATTTACAGTACTATGATTTATTAAGAATTATTAAGCAAGCAAATTTAAATAAACAAGCACTTTAAAGTGATAACCATGCATTAATTAGGTCCAAGGTCTCTATCCGCAAGAAGCTAACTAGTCATGAGATAAAACAGATACAGAAACAAGAAGTTTCACAATAATATGCTAAATGCTTATGTTGAGATATAGGGGCATAAAGAATCAGCACAAGACCCAGACTGGGAGTTCAGTTACAGTTTCCTGAGAGAGATGTGCCCAATCTAGGTCTTGATAGAAAAGTCAGATATAGGCAGAAAAAAAAATATGCATGGTTTCCAGCCAAGGGTAACAGCAGGAGCAAGGCATGAGTGTGTAACACAGCATGACAGGGTGTGTTTTATCCCCATGAGTAATGGTAATAGGTAAAATGGCGAGTGGTGTCTGGGGAAAGAAAACAAAAGAATTTTCATATAGGCCTTCATATGAAATGTTGAAGAATGTTAAAGAGCCTGGTCTTTAGGGAGATTTGAAAAGGAGTTAGAAACAGAGCTTTATATTGGAGGGTAAAGGCTGTAAGGGAGACAAAATTGAAGACTCAGAAATCTTCTGTGATTACCCTTCTGCCAGCGTAGCAGATCTCACCCTTTTTGGTATTAACACCTCCTAAAAATTTTAGATTACTGAGGATACCTAAGTGCTTTTGTTTATGTGGGTTATATCTATCAATATTTATAATGTTTGAAATTAAAATAGAAATTTAAAAAATATCTATTTATGAATTCATTTTAAACAAAGATTTAACAAGATTTAGCCCAGTATTTGTTTTAAAAGTAACACATTTAAAAAACATATTTATTCATTTTATATTTATTTAATATATAATAAATATTTATTTAAAATATTATTAAGCAGTGACAGGGTGGTTTTTTTTTGGCAAGTATTTTTAATTCTTGGTTTAATACAACTGGGTTCTTTTATTTTCTTCTGTATTCAATTTATGGTCCTATGTTGTGTTGGTTAAAATGTGTAAAGAAAACAGCCTCGTGCACTAATATAGTTGGAAAATGAGGTGTATTCTAATAACCTTTTCAGATAATTATAGATATTTTTCTTTGATACTACCCTATTACTCGACTGTAGTAGTTTCTTAAAGATTAGTGGTAATGTGGAAACCAAAGAAATATCACTGAACTTCCATATGCTACTACATTAAAATCCGTTGGTCTATTTTGCATTCTGAATGAATCTTTCATCCATTCATGATCTTGTAACATGATGTATTTATCATCGGGTAAATAGTGGTTCACTAAGCTATACAAGCCTTTCACGTTGACACATTTCATTATACAGTATTGAAATTTACATTTCTTAATATCACCGTTGGTCTCATCAGCTAAGTCTTTAAGAATTGAAAATCTATGAAGTTCACATTCATAGTAAAAGTGTTTTTTTGCTTGAAAGCTAAAACTTTATCATTGGCAACAAATATTGTCAGTTGCTCTCCTTGAAGTGACAAGCTCATTCCAGCCATTTCAAGGAAATATCTGCTGTATACTTAAGTTTGCATAACCATAATTTTTGTCAGTCAGCCCTTGAAGGAAAAAGGGTAATGCATAAGAAAAGCAGCTAGTTCAGGTTCCCACTCAATCTCTTGAGAGCTTTTCCTTGAGACAACAATCATACTTTGGTAAGTATTAGAAGTGCTCTTATTTCATCATATAGAAACCTGGTAGATTGGGATTCAATAAAATTAATAACTCTAGTGACTGCTTCATCAATAGGTCTAACTGAAACTGTATTTTTTCTTTTTTTTCCTAAATGTAAGTGCATAGTGGTGAAGAGTACAATGACTAATAACAGTTTTGGTGTGGGTGTCTTGATTCACGTTAAGATGCTAGCAGTTGTAACAAGCACTTTTGTATCAACTGTACAGATATCAATCCAAACTTTTAAAACATGGTATCTTCGTATTATGATGAAAATAGTTTTTATGTCACAGACACCTAAAAAGTTTTGGGGGAATCCCCAAATGTCTTCAGGCCACATTTTGGAAAATGCAGTGCTAAAGCCTCAAGTCCAAATTCCTACGGCTAAAATCCATACATAGTCTGGTTCCACTCTACTGTTGAACTGAACCAGTTTTACCATTTTGAAAAACAACTCTTTTCCTCACCTGCTAATTTCATGTATTTTTCCAGTCTTCATCATGTATAAACCCTTTCGTCTTTCAAGATCTAGCCCAATTCATTTCTATCTCACATGTTTCTGTAGTATCGGATTAGGCCCACGATTATAGGCTGTGATGGATAATTTGATGTCAACTTTACTGTGCTAAAGAATGCCCAGATCACTGTTAAAACATTATTTCTGAGTATGTCTGTGAGGGTATATCCAGAAGAGATTAGTATTTGAATCAATAGACCTCATGAGTAAAGAAGATCGCCCTCACCAATGCTGGTTAGCATCATCCAATCTGTCGAGGGGCTGGAGAGAACAAAAAGGCAGAGGAAGGATGAATTTGTTCTTTCTTTGTGCTGGTAACTCCATCTTCTCCTGTCCTTGGACATCAGCACGCTTAGTTCCCGGGCCTTCAGATTCAGACTAGGACTTATCCGATCCAATCCCCCACCCCAACCCATTCTCAGGCCTTCAGGCTAGGACTGGGCCTTTAGACTGAATTACACCACTGGCTTTCTTGGTTCTCCAGCCTGTAGATGGCAGATCATGGGACTTCTCGGCCTCCATAATTGGGTTAGCCAATTCCTATCATAAATCCCTCCTATCTATTATCTATCTATCTATCTATCTATTATCTATCTATCTATCATCTATCTCCTATTGGTTCTATTTCTCTGGATAACCCTGAATAATACATATGCTATTTTTTTTCCTTGGGGAATCAGAATTACATCTCAAAGTAGACTGTAAACTCTCCAAGGTGAGTACTGTCTTATAGTTCGTCTGACTAGACTATAGTACTTTGCAGAGAGTTGAGCATACAATAACAATGATATTAATAATACCTTGAATTTTATAAGTCAGTCTTTTTAGAGTATGTCACAAATACACATGTGCCTCTGTATATGTACATATTTTTATATAGAAAACATTTTAAAATTATTTTTGTAATATCTTCTATTTTAGGTAATCAATAATAACAAAGATATACTTAATATGGAACATCAATTTATGAAGTAATGTAAAGCTCATCGTATACAAATATTATGATAATGTAGCTATGTATAGCGGGAAAAAAGCTGGACTAGTAGAAAGAAAATCTACGTTTAAGTGTCCACACAGTATGGACTTAGAAAACCATATGGACTTAGAGTAGCCACAAACCTTGTGTCCCAGTGTCTACAACATATCTATAACAGTGAAATGCTCCCCCTTACTGTGATATTTAAATGAGAAATTTTATGAGAAGGTGTTCTTTTGGTAAACAAAGTAGTATTCAAATGCAATCTTTTGATTTCAGTATTACCCTGAGACTTGCACATTTACTGCAAACCAGTATCAGGTATGACTATTGCACAGCACAACAATTAGGAGGACTTAAGACCTATAACTGACACATCTTTGAGAATTAAATCCACAATACTCCACTTAGAGGATGACTTGAATATTAGTTGAGTACTAGGTGTGTACACATCTCATATGTAACCCATACAAAGCAAAGAAGCCTTATGGTCCAGTATTAACAGTTTAACTTTGAAAGCCTTGAAGAATAATAAGGCTCTGAAAAGAAGATATAAATGTATATTTGTATCTGCAGCACTACAAAGAAAGGTTTCATAAAAAACTTTAGAGGACGAGGGGAAGATGGCGGAAGAGTAAGACGTGGAGATCACCTTCCTCCCCACAGATACACCAGAAATACATCTACACGTGGAACAACTCCTACAGAGCACCTACTAAACGCTGGCAGAAGACCTCAGACCTCCCAAAAGGTAAGAACCGCCCCCCACGTACTTGGGTAGGGCAAAAGAAAAAGGAATAAACAGAGACAAAAGAATAGGGACGGGACCTGCACCAGTGGGAGGGAGCTGTGAAGGAGGAAAAGTTTCCACACACTAGGAAGCACCTTAGCGGGCGGAGACTGTGGGTGGCAGAGGGGGAGAGCTTCGGTGCCCCGGAGGAGAGCGCAGCAACAGGGGTGCAGAGGGCAAAGCGGAGAGTTTCCCGCACAGAGGATCGGTGCCTACCGGCACTCACCAGCCCGAGAGGCTTGTCTACTCACCCGCCGGGGCGGGCGGGGCTGCGAGCTGAGGCTCGGGCTTTGATCTGAGCGCAGGGAGAGGACTGGGGTTGGCGGCGTGAACACAGCCTGAAGGGGTTAGTGCACCACGACTAGCTGGGAGGGAGTCCGGGAAAAGGTCTGGAGCTGCCGAAGAGGCAAGAGACTTTTTCTTCCCTCTCTGTTTCCTGGTGCGCTAGGAGAGGGGATTAAGAGCACTGCTTAAAGGAACTCTGGAGACGGGCGCGAGCCACGGTTAAAAGCGTACACCCCAGAGACGGGCATGAGACTCTAAAGCTGCTGCTGCCACCAACAAGAAGCCTGTGTGCGAGCACAGGTCACTATCCACACACCCCTTCCGGGAGCCTGTGCAGCCCGCCACTGCCAGGGTCCCGGCATCCAGGGACAACTCCCCTGGGAGAACGCACGGTGAGCCTCAGGCTGGTGCAACATCATGCCGGCCTCTGCCGCCGCAGGCTCGCCCTGCGCTCCATGCTCCTCCCCGCCCCTGCCCCGGCCTGAGTGAGTCAGAGCTCCCGAATCAGCTGCTCCTTTAACCCCATCCTGTCTGAGCCAAGAACAGACGCCCTCAGGCGACCTACACGAAGAGGCGGGGCCAAATCCAAAGCTGAGCCCCTGGGAGCTGTAAGAACAAAGAAGAGAAAGGGAAACACCTCCCAGCAGCCTCAGGAGCAGCGGATTAAAGCTCCACAATCAACTTGATGTAACCTGCATCTGTGGAATACCTGAATAGACAACGAATCATCCCAAATTGAGGAGGTGGACTTTGAGAGCAATATTTATGATTTTTTCCCCTTTTCCTCTTTTTGTGAGTGTGTATGTGTATGCTTCTGTATGAGATTTTGTCTGTATAGTTTTGCTTCCACCATTTGTCCTAAGGTTCTTTCCGTCCATTTTTTTAAAAATGTCTTTCTTAATAATTATTTTTTAATTTAATAACTTAATATTTTATTTTATTTTATCTTCTTTCTCTTTTCCTTCCTTCCCTCCTTCCTTCCTTCCTCCCACCATCCCTCCCTCCCTCCTTTCTTTCCTTCCTTCCTTTCATTCCTTCTTTCTTTCTTCCTACTTCTACTAATTCTTTCTCTCTACTTTTTCTCCCTTTTATCATGAGCCGTGTGGATGAAAGGCTCTTGGTGCTGTACCCAGGAGTCAGTGCTGTGACTCTGACGTGGGAGAGTCAACTTCAGGACACTGGTCCAAAGAGACCTCCCAGCTCCACATAATATCAAACAGCGAGAGTCTCCTAGAGATCTCCATCTCAACACCAGCACCCAGTTTTACTCAACGACCAGCAAGCTACAATGCTGGACACCCTATGTGAAACAACTAGCAAAACAGGAACACAACCCCACCCATTAGCAGAGAGGCTGCCTAAAATCATAATAAGTCCACAGACACCCCAAAACACACCAACAGACGTGGACCTGCCCACCAGAAAGACAAGATCCAGCCTTATCCACCAGAACACAGGCACTAGTCCCCTCCACCAGGAAGACTACACAACCCACTGAACCAGCCTTAGCCACTGGGGACAGACACCAAAATCAATGGGAACTACGAGCCTGCAACCTGCAAAAAGGAGACCCCAAACACAGTAAGATAGGCAAAATGAGAAGACAGAAAAACAGCAGATGAAGGAGCAAGATAAAAACCAACCAGACCTAACAAATGAAGAGACAATAGGTAGTCTACCTGAAAAAGAATTCAGAATAATGATAGTAAAGATGATCCATAATCTTGGAAATAGAATAGACAAAATGCAGGAAACATTCAACAAGGACCTAGAAGACCTAAAGATGAAACAAACAATGAACAACACAATAAATGAAATGAAAAATACTCCAGATGGGATCAATAGCAGAATAACTGAGGCAGAAGAACGGATAAGTGACCAGGAAGATAAAATAGTGGAAATAACTACTGCAGAGCAGAATAAAGAAAAAAGAATGAAAAGAACTGAGGACAGTCTCAGAGACCTCTGGGACAACATTCAATGCACCAACATTCGAATTATAGGGGTTCCAGAAGAAGAAGAGAAAAAGAAAGGGACTGAGAAAATATTTGAAGAGATTATAGTTGAAAACTTCCCTAATATGGGAAAGGAAATAGTTAATCAAGTTCAGGAAGCACAGAGAGTCCCATACAGGATAAATCCAAGGAGAAATACGCCAAGACACATATTAATCAAACTGTCAAAAATTAAATACAAAGAAAGCATATTAAAAGCAGCAAGGGAAAAACAACAAATAACATACAAGGGAATCCCCATAAGGTTAACAGCTGATCTTTCAGCAGAAACTCTGCAAGCCAGAAGGGAGTGGCAGGACATACTGAAAGTGATGAAGGAGAAAAACCTGCAAACAAGATTAATCTACCCAGCAAGGATCTCATTCCGATTTGATGGAGAAATTAAAACCTTTACAGACAAGCAAAAGCTGAGAGAGTTCAGCACCACCAAACCAGCTTTACAACAAATGCTAAAGGAACTTCTCTAGGCAGGAAACACAAGACAAGGAAAAGACATACAATAACAAACCCAAAACAATTAAGAAAATGGTAATAGAAACATACATATCGATAATTACCTTAAATGTAAATGGATTAAATGCTCCCACCAAAAGACACAGATTGTCTGAGTGGATACAAAAACAAGACCCATATATATGCTGTCTACAAGAGACTCACTTCAGACCTAGAGACACATACAGACTGAAAGTAAGGGGATGGAAAAAGATATTCCATGAAAATCGAAACCAAAAGAAACCTGGAGTAGCAGTTCTTATATCAGACAAAATAGACTTTAAAATAGAGACTATCACAAGAGGGACACTACATAATGATCAAGGGATTGATCCAAGAAGAAGATATAACAATTGTAAATATTTATGCACCCAACAAAGGAGCACCTCAATACATAAGGCAAATACTAACAGCCATAAAAGGGGAAATCGACAGTAACACATTCATAGTAGGGGACTTTAACACCCCACTTTCACCAATGGACAGATCATCCAAAATGAAAATAAATAAGGAAACACAAGGTTTAAATGATACATTAAACAAGATGGACTTAATTGACATTTATAGGACACTCCATCCAAAAACAACAGAATACACATTTTTCTCAAGTGCTCATGGAACATTCTCCAGGATAGATCACATCCTGGGTCACAAATCAAGCCTTGGTAAATTTAAGAAAAGTGAAATTGTATCAAGTATCTTTTCCAACCACAATGCCATGAGACTAGATATCAATTACAGGAAAAGATCTGTAAAAAATA
>NW_020838527.1:0-13276 GCF_003676395.1 Aethalodelphis obliquidens
ATGGCATTAGCTCGCATGAATAGGGAGGCTGAGAAGTCCCAAGACCTACAGTGGCCAAGCTGGAGACCCAGGTGAGCCAGTGGTGTAGTTCCAGTCTGTGTTTGAAGGTCTAAGAACGAGGAAAACTAACAATGTAAATTCCAGTCCTAAGGAGAAGACCAATGTCCCAGCTCACATATTCAAGTTGGCAAATTTGCTTCTTACTCAGCACTTTGCTTCTGTTTTGGTCTTCAGCTGATTGGATGAGGCCCACCTACAGTGGGAAGAGCAAACTGCTTCACTCAACCTACAAAAAGGTTCAAATGTAAGTCTCATCTAGAAGCATCCCCACAGAAACACCTGGAATAATGTTTGACCAAATGTATGGGCACTTTATGGCCCAGACAAACTGACACATAAAAATAACCAATAAATGTCTATTTAGTTTAACAGAGAAAAGTCCCATTTTGATCCCTGCCCCAAACCCATATGTCTCATTTGAAAGCTCCTTTTGTTCTGATCTCTGACTAGTGTAGTGCTGGACCCAGTTCTGCTGGCTTACAATAGCCAATTGATAAATTTTTAAGAATTTTGTGAGCTGGTTTTTAAACATAGCCATAATTCAAATTAAATTATATCAACTTACAATTAATTAAATCAAAAGCAAAGGTAAGAAATGTTTAAAACTGATAACTTCCTATTTTACCGTTCTCTAAGCTCTTGAGGTTATTTACATCTATGGAATCTGTAGGGTGGAAATACCACACAATGATGGGCCCTTGCACATTTCTGCAACTCTGAGATCAGTGACATCATGTTGGTAGCTTGAAACCACCACTATGGGAGCATCTATACCAAAGGAATCACCAAACACTGCAAATCAGAGCTTAATTTACTGTTTTTCTTTTTTTTCTTTTTGTATTTTTAAAATTGAGATATAAGTGACATATAACATTATATTAGTTTTAGGTGTACAATAAAATGATTCTATATACACATACATATATGTGTATACATGTGTGCACATACATGTGTATACACATACATGTATATATGTATATATTTTACTGTTTTGTTGGTTGTCTAGAGCTACACTATCTATCACGGTTGCCACTAGCCCCATGTGGCTATTAAGCGCTTGAAATGTGGGAGGTCCAAAGTTAGACATGCTGTAAATGTAAAATACACATTGGAATTTGAAGACTTAGTATGAAAAAAGCATGTAAAATATATCATTAATCATTCTTATATTGGTTACACGTTGAAATGATAATATTTTGTATATATTGGGTTAAGTATAGTACATTATTAGAATGAATTTCAGTTTTTTTTTTTTTTAGTGTGGTTACTAGAAAATTTTAAATTGTATGTCCGGCTTACATTACACTTCTGTTGGACAGCTCTGGCCTAGATTTAATGAAGTGATGGTGAAAATGTTATGCAGATTAAACTTAAAAGTGTGTCCTGTCTGTAGCCATTACATTGTGGACAGCAAAAAAAAAAAAAAAAAAAAGTGACCAAATAATCTTCCAGGATTCATAAGCTGTTACCTGATTCAGCCATGAAGTCACTCACATCACTGAGGAAAAAGGGAAGCTCTAACAACCATCTTCATTGTTTCACTTTCGTCTTAATCATTAGCATGAAAATATGAACTAACGTTCCTGTCAGAGTTATACTTGTTTGTCAGTTGTAACCACAGGCTGGTAATAGATGTAAGAACTTAACAAAAATCAATTGAAAGCATTTCGTGAGAATCAGTAAGTTATTACAAAGTTTATAATAAAGAGTACTGAATATTTTATTATTATTTATAACTTCTGTGTTACACACCTTATATATCAGTAAAATGTAAAATTATGTATGTACGTATATGCGTGTGTGTATGTGTATTTACATATACATACATTTTTCAAAGAGCTGATTAAGCTTTAACCAGCACACCACTGTCTCTGACCCTCTTGCACCCAGGCCCTGCTCTCTGTGGTACTGACTGTCCCTCCCGAACCTTCACTTTCCAAATCTGCAGGCTTCAGCGATGTGACTGGCAGCCCCTCCTCCCCCTTCCCCGCCCAGCTTTGTTCCACTCAGGACGTCTTTTTTTCAGCCTATTCTCCTCTTACCCATCCTGGCTCACACCCCAGTTTCCAGACACCAGCCCTGAATAGTCAATCACGGTGCCGTGGAGATTCCGTTCCCAGGCTTGGTGCTTAACCCGAGCCCTGCCTGCCCACTCTTGCCCTGAGACTCTGTCAGCTGGAAGTCAGCTTTGACAGTGACTCCTGGCACACCTGGCCCTCGGGGATGAAAGGTGGCCATTCCCAGCCCCGTTAGACAGGTAGGTCCGCAGCGAGGCAGAGGGGTGAATGAGCGGCAGAGAAGGGAGACTGAGCGGCAGAGAGTGGCATGGTGCAGGGGCGTGGTGTTCAGAGCTCTTGAGACACGACTCTGCAGGTGTCTTCTTCCCACCATCATCAAAAACAGCGAGTTCAGTCCTGAACACCACACAAGAAGACATTGCACCTCCCAGGCTCTGCCCACCGAGGACCCTGGAGGAAAAGACAGCTCCACCACCGAGACTACTAATAAATAGGCAGGGGGTCCATGGGGGCAAAGTAGCAATCCTGTTCAAAGTAAACGACAAGCTGAGCAACATATACGCGTCAGGAGCCAGGCAGAGCTTTAGGAAGAGATTCCAGGGGTTTGGTTTCGGGAAAAGTCCAGGGGCAAAAGCTCCATTCTGGCAGGGAGAGACTGAGAAGGAAGCCGTGGGCTCTGAAGAACCGGGCTGGTTCCCTGGCAGAGGCAGTTTCAGAAACATGGGCTCAAATACATCAGTCTGGGGGACAAGCCAAAGATGAAGGAGATAAGCACTCTTGCTGCTGGGAAATCAAATCAGGACCAGAGTCCCAGTTAAACTCTAATTACCTGTGTTTCCTAGCTATCATTATCCCTAATAATAACAATAATAACAATAATAATAAAACTAACGTTTATTGTGGGCCTGGTATTTTATGTCTCAACTACAACAATGCCAGGAGGTGGTTATTATTATTCCCATTTTTGCAGAAGAGAAGCAGACACAGGGTATAAGGCACTTGCTGTGAGGTGCAGCCCTGCAGGGTGGAGTCTGGGACCAGTGCCCGTGCCCCTCCCTGCCCAAAGACATCCCTCTGCAGGATCATCACTGTTAACACTCCTTTCATTCCGTAGCTCATTTTTCTACAGGCTTCCCCTTTATTGTTCCTTTTGATGATTTTCTCAATGGCGTGCAGTTGACAGAGCACTTTTATTCTCATTGTTTGGATGAGGGCCTAAGATAGGAAAAGGTCGCACAATAAATGCTGAGACAGGGCCCACACTCGAAGCAGTTTTTACTGGTCTGGAGCTAAGGGAGTGCCAGGCAGTAAGTTTCTCAGGTGGCTAGCAATTTAAGCCTTGAGGATTGAACTTATTCTGAGAGCATGTCCTTCCTACTGTTAAATGGTCCTTTTCTTTTATGAAAGGATAAAGGCAGTGGATGGTACAATCTGATTTGAAATCCAGCTGGATCGTGGACTCTGAGCATGGCGCTCTCTCACCACACACCTCTTCCGGGCAGGGGAAATTAATCCAGTGCACTTAGGCTGCTTAGAAAATATGAAGGATCCCCGACCTCCATCATCCCTGACTGTGGAGGAAAGGGTGTCAGAGGAAACGCTGGGCCTAGGCTGCCCTGCCAGCTGAGGACGTGCAGAGGGAATACCCCGGTCTTTCTGGCTTCAGAGGGTGCGGTGTCCCCACCAACCCTTCTTTTCAAACCTGCCTCATCCTGCATGGGGCCCCTTGCCCTGACGCTCCATTTGCTGACTTGAGGTTGGCGATGGGGGTTGGGCAGGGGAAGTCAAACAGGAATCTTCCCACCATGCATCCATCCCTCAGGCAGTCAAAGCCATGATTCATCCACCTTTTATTTGCTTCGAGGATTTTCTATGGCAACCTAGAAGTCCCTCTTTCCTGATTTGGCTGGATACCAGGACTATCTATGAGCTGTTCAAACAAAGAAAAAAATCAGGACCAAGTGAGGGGAGCTAGTTCCTAGAGGATAAATATATTTTCTATATCTTGTAATGGAAATAATCCTTGGATCATCTATGCTTCTGAATTATCTGTTCTGTGGCCTAGTCTTCATTTTTGGATTGCTTTTCCTCCCTCTTCCACCAGCACTGGCAGCGGCCAGTGATTGTATTCAGTCTAGAATGGGGGAGCAGAAAGAGCTAAGGCAGAGAAAGGGTTGACACCTAGACTTGAAAATATCTTGTCTCCTCGAGCTGGTGTTGATAAGCCCACAGTTGATGAGATTTGGGCCAGTGGGGTTAGGGTACAGGACCCGAGAATCTCCAGCCCTGAGAGGCAGCAGGTGAGTGATCCAGACGAGAAACAGTCTTCACTGCCGGGCAAGGTAATGCACGCAGGGTAGGGAACCAGGTCCTGTGTGGCAGGAGGGGTGGCGGTCAGACAGGAAGCAGAACTTTTCTAAGGTCAGGTTTTGAGACATGAAGACTCCAGAGTCTCCTCAGAAGGCGCTCAAGAAACATGGGGATGCCTCTGTCGGGGGTGGTGACAGAGGTGATGGCCGTCTCCAGCTGGCTGCGCTGGCTACCACACTGATGCCTAGACAAAGGACAGTGCCCTGAAGAGCTGACTTGCTTGGCCGGGGCTGTCTCCTTCATGTATCTCCAGATTCTTCTTGCTGATCTAGGGTTTCATTTTGATGCTTCTGCTCCCAGAGCCCAGCCAGCCTCTCGGGATAAACGGCCCGCCCCCATCTGCTTCAGCCCCATTCCCTCCAAAAGCTCCCTCCACACCCCTCTCCTGGGCCCACCTCCACCACCTGCTCACAGCCTCCCTCCTCATCCACTCCTGCTCCAGGGGCAACACCACCCCACTGCCCTGGCCGCCTCTGGCATGGGAGATTAGGACTTCAGGAGGAACTTGATCAAGGTGCTGCCTTGACGATGCCCACTATTGAGGGGATGAGCTTCTGTGACTGACCAGTGACAGTGTGGCCACAGTCTCTGCAGGAAGCTTGCAGTATGTAAAACTGAGATGGCTTACACAGCAGTCAGGAGGTGGAAAGGGAACCCAGCCCAGTGCCTAGGACTCAGAGACGTCAGGCTTCGAATGACGGAATATGATGAAAGTTCCAACAAAGAGCAGGCAGGGAGCCCGTGGGATGTCGGTGTAGGGCGGGAACAAACACACAGCAGCTGAGTGGGCAGAGCCAGACAGTTTCCACACCAGGAGGCATGATGGCGATGTGCAAAGAGAGTGGGCTTTGGAGAGACAGAGCTCATGGAATCCTGGCTCCAGGTACTGGTTCTGTGGCCCTGGATTTAGCATGTCTGTCTTAGGAACAACACCTGCCTCAGAGAGGTGTCCAGCCAGAGGAGATTCTGATCCAGTAGTAGGGGCTCTGTAAACATTAGTTTCCAATCCCTCCCCTCAGACTCCCACCTGGTACTCCGGGCCTAAAGTATAGGAGAGGGTCTAAGGGATGAGGCTTCACAGATGGAGAAAAGAAGCTGGGCAGGGGTCAGTGTCGGGAGGATTCAGCCCCTCAGCAGGACCCCTGGGTGCAGCGTGGAACCCCTTTTCCTCTCCTTGCCTTCCAGAGTTGTCCAGAGGGTACCAACATCCACATCTACAGCCTGACTCCGAGCGGCCCCTGATAGTCCCCCAGCTGGGCCACTGCTATTCCTGGCCTTCCTGCTGCAGGGGCCTCCAGTGGGGTGTCCAAAAGGCTGGCTTCTGTCAGGAGCCATGATGGCAGCCCGGAGTCAGGGCCTGCGGAGAGGTGGGGGGTACGTAGTCCACCAGCTTGTGCTGAGTGCAAATGGTGTGCCAGGCACAGGAGTTCAAAAGAGTACGATTCCGTCCCTGTCACTGGTTTTGGGGGAGGTGATGAGTAAGGTGGGTAGGGGAGCAGAGACGATGTTTCAGAAAGCAAGGGACACTCGCCAAGTATCAAAGGCCTTCACTATTAGCATTTGAGGAAACGAACACATGATGACTCCTCTCTTTCCTCTTCTCCCATAGTCACGGACAACCACAACCTCTATACCCCTAGGCTGCCATCCTAGCCCTGCCCTTGCCCCTCAGACCCACTCCAGGCTCCCTCTTGCACAAACTATCCTGTCCAGTGGAGCTTTCCAGCTGTTTCTAGGGCTGTCTTAGACCAGTCTCCAGCCTAAGAGCTGCCCTAGCAACTCTGTCACACCTGGTGATTGACCTTCTGACATTCCAGTTCCTCTCTGCAGGCTGAGGTATTGTGGGAGAGGTGTCAGGTGGGCCCTGTCACCCCCTTCCCACTGTGGGAGCCCACTGAAAGTGTCCTGGGCCCTGGACCTGGCCCTTTAGTCAGGGAGGGACACAGCTCTGTGCCTCATAGTGTTCTGTGTCTCCCACTCTCGAGTCAGTCTCTACAACCGCATCTCATACTTTAGTCATTTGCACCAGTTTTTCCTCCACCTGCGTTCTCCCTGAGTGGTTCTTCCTGCCTGTAGGACCAGAAGCTTCCTGGTGCAGGGACTATAAGTTTGCTTTCTCTTTCTCCTGCATCCATTGCACAGAGCATCCCTTCAATGTGAGGAAGACAGCAAAGTGGGACAGATCTGGGGGCAGGACTTGAGGCCCATCACAATGCTCTTACAGCCCTGGGATCAGCTCCCTTCCTGCCCCTCACCCTCTGCTTGTGCCCACACCCTGCAACACACCGTCACTCGGCACAGGGCCATGCCTTTTACTTGACCCAAAAGGCTAGGCTATTAGCCTTTTGGGTGGTATGATATGAGCTTTTTCAGCTTCCCAACCCCATGTCCCCTTCAGAGCTCATCCTTCCATCTCTAGTACCTTGATACCATCTCTACTCCCTTATTCCAAGACCTTGCTACATTGGCTGGAATTTGTTTTTGTTTTGTTGGTTTGTTTGTCGACATCTCAAAATCTACTTTATTTTTCTTGTTGATTTACTATGTTGTGTTAATTTCTGCTGTACAAAATCAGCTGGAATTTGAACTACTCTCTCCACTGAACACATTCCCAGAGACTATAAATACGCACCATGTGCTCCTTACCCTGTACCTCATACTTCCCCATCTGTCTCTCTCCCTTCATGGTCAAGTTGACTCCAACCCACCCCACTCCCACTTCAATAGGCCTTCTGCCCAACCCTTGCCTGAGCCCACTTAAGCCAGGTCTCCTCCCATCCCCATCACTAGACCCAAAGCTGTCTTTTGGTTCTTTCCCTTTCCTGGCCTTTCTGCAATATTTGCCCCTCTTGATCCTTTTCTTCTTCAAGAATTTTTCCTTTCTTGACTCCTGAATGCCTTCTGCTGTTCTCCGCCTATCTCTCCAATCACTCCTCCTCAGGCTCCTTTGCTGGATCTTCCCCCTTTGCCCCAGGGCTCTGTTATAGACCCCCTAATTATCTCTCTGGGTGTCCTCTCTGTCCCCAAATTCTGATGCTTCCAAATCTGAATCCCAGGCCTGACCCTTTTTAATTCAGTCACTTACTGGACATCTCCATTTGACTGTACTACAGGTACAACTCAGCTTCTCCAAGCCTGAACTCCACGTCTTCCTTTCAGAACCTAATCTTCTTCCTATCTTCCCTTTCCCTGTAAATGGTGTTACTGCCCAGTCACCTAAGCTAGAAACCTCAATGTCTCCCTAGACTCTTATCCATCCCCTACCCACAGTCACTATGGTGGGCAGATTCCAACGTGGTCCCTGTTGATTCTTCCCCTCCCTCCTCTCCCTGAGAAGAGTCCCAGCACCTCGGGAAAATACCCAACTGCCCAGATGGGCTTGTCCCACCATACATAAACTTAACAAAGTTCCAATGATGAAACCAAAAGGAAAAGAAAGCCCAAATTAGAAAACATTACTCTAGATACAAATGCCCTTCATCCCTTTACTCTGGGCTTGGCTCTCTCCATGAAATCTCCTTCTGGGACTTAGTAGCCAAATTCAGGCAGAAACAGTTCAGTTATTAGGGAATTTAAAGCTCTCAGGTTGGAAGAGATGTCCAAGGATCAGTAGCATGAGCTACACTTGCAAGCTCTGTAGAAATGCAGCCTCTTAGGCCCCAGCTGGGCCTACTGAAGCATAAGGTGCATTTCAGCAAGATCCCCAGAAGATTGATATGCAAAAGAAAGTCTGACAAACATTGGTCTAGTCAAACTGTCCATCCAATTCTTAAGTCCCCTATAAAACCGATCAAGAGTTGTTGAGTCTGTTCTTGAACATCTCTAATAATGGCGAACACCCTATGTCTTAAAGCAGCCCATTCCATCTTGAGTATGGTTCATAACAGTCCTCACGGCATGATTCCCCCACTTCGTTCTTGTCCTTGGCTTCCTCACTTCCCATCCCTTAGTGTCACTTTGTCGTGGCTCCAGGGACTCAATACCTATAGCAAACACCCCAGGAATTCACCCCAAGCCCAAATTATAGGAACCCACTCTGAAGGTCAAAGGAGATCCTATTTCTGTGAATCTCCCTGCCCAATTTTTATTAACCTTCCTGCCTGATGTCATTTAAACCTGGATTTCAGCACTACAGACCTTTGACCTGGAGCTCTCAGAAGACAGAGGGAGCCCAGCTACAGAGCACTGCAGGGCCCCCTGGTCTTCCAGGGCCCGGGCCTCCCTCCTGCACCCCCCCACCCCGACCATATTCTCCTACTGGGATGATGCAGCCCGGTCCAAGAGCCGCTTGATGCCCGTGGACAGGAACATGGATGTGTCTGAGGCCCAGGCCTGTTGGTTCCCTCCTGCAAGGCGGTGGGAAGCTCAGCTCCAGGCCAGCAGGCCAGCTCTCATGACACAGTAGCATGAGGGACTCCCTGACTTAGGGCACACTTCATACTCCGAATGCACATAACCAAGTCTTTACCCTGTTGGTCCCCACACCAGATGGATTTGGGGATCCAGCAGGAATTGTTATGACAGGTAGGAACCCTTCAGGAGCAATGAATTTGGAGTCAGTGGCCTGGGCCAGGCTCCATCACTTACCCCTTCTGAGGTTCAGTTTTGGGGTGTGTAAGTGGGAAACGGACATGAAATGTGGTCCTGGGGGTGGGGGAAATGGAAACAGCTCAGTAGCTGAGGAAAACCAGGCCATGTTAACTCCAAGGGCACCTTTAGCCCCATGTCGACCGACTCAGTTACAACTCTGACCCGCAGGGCCAGCCCCGATGGGACCCCCTGGGAAGCAGCTCTCCTCACAGCCCTTCCGTCTGAGCCTCCAGCTCCCTGAAGGCCCCTCCACATGGGCCTCATCTCTATTACAGTGAGCCCACACCTCTTTTACTTGCCTTGAATGTCTCCAGAAACCCTGTTCCTTCCCTCTGCTCCTCCTGGGCTTCAGGGAGCAGAGGCTTGAGTGGGGAAGAGCCAACTTGCTACACGTGATGTAGTTCCTGCTTCCCCAGACAGCCTCTGCCCTGCCTCTCCCTTGGCTGCCCACTCCCGAGCCTCCCTGAGTTGCCGCAGACCCACCTGCACTCCTCCACCCACGGACGCCACTGAAGGCTGTAAAGTGCTCACCTCTCTATGACTGTCCAGCATCCCCTCTGCTCCCGAGGCTATCCAGGTCCCTAACCCGCCAACCTGAAGGGAACACCCCCCTCACCCATGTTGGAGATCAATGCCATCCTGCCATGGATGTGATGGAAAGAGCACCGGGCTTTGGGGTCTGAGCCTGGCTCTGCCCCTGACAACCTAGTTCACCTTAGACGAGGCCCCTGCCGCTCCCTGTGTCTCAGTTCACTGGTGAAATAGAGAGGTTCCTGCTATGTAGCACAGAAGGGCCACCACATTAGGACCATGGGAGGAGTCAGGGCAGCACCGTACCCTCTTCCACATTGACCCTGAGGTTGATCTCCTCCTGGAACCTGCCAGGAGGGAGGAGCAGGCACGTGGCAGCACTGCCAAGGACAAAGTATCCAGATTCATGCACTGGAGCCAAAGCCCTGACCCCACTCTCCCCTCAGCCCTCTAAAATTAGGCAGGCAAGGGACAGGGTACCTTCAGGGTCTTCTCCAGCCCAGGGTGGTTGTTGATAGACAGGGGATCTGAGCCTCAATTTTTTTTTCTGTAAAATGACAACAGAAGCATTCCCTCACACTCAGTGCTGTTCAGACAGTGGGTGTGAAAGTATTTGGTAAACTGTGAAGCGACAGGTGGGCACCAGTGAGAGAGGGCATCGTGTGCTGTGACTCACTCCACCTGCAGCCATGGCAGGCATTACTAATCAATCACACCCTTCTTCCCTTCTGGATGGTTAAAGCCACACCCTAGGCCTATAGTTCTTAGCTATGGCCACTCCCTTGAACCACATCACTAACTTTCAAAAGATAACAGTGAAACTTTGGCCTCATCCCAGTAGCCTGACTTAATAGGTTTAGAATAGCGGCTCAGACATCAGCATTTTAAAAAAGTTCCCAGGTTATTTTTCAGCCCATATTGCTCTTGGCAACCACAATCCGATGACCACGTAGACTCATGTAACATAGTGGCTACCCTGCTTGCTAGTCATTTTCCTTAGTCCCTTCCCCAGAGCACTGTCTTTTTTCCCAAACTGTCCACCAAGTCCTGTCTGGTCTGTAATGCACATCCAGCCCAGCCCTCTCACCCTCAGACCTACCAAGCTAACTCAGGTCCCAACTGTGGGCTTCAGTGTGGGGCTCTTGACTGTCTCCTGCAGGAAGCTCCACTCAGTCTCCAGCACCTTGATCTGCTGTTCTAAAAAAGAGACGCAGTACCCAGAATCACCTTCACACCCAGGAGACCGCTGGGAGCCCTGAGGCAGAAAGGGCTGTGGGAGAGTTCTTAATTCCACCACAACCACCAACCACAATATGGGTGATAAAATGGCAGCATCTAGAGAAGCACCCTCGATCCCCATATTTGAGAATCTAGCATTTCTTCTAAACCTCTCAACTGGGAAGTTCTTTCTGATATCCCACCTCAGTCCTTACTGCTGCAAAGGGAACAGGGTGGCAGGGGCAGCAGGTGTGTGTGCATCCTTTGCTGAAGAAATGGCAGGGTCTCAAACCAGTTCTGGAAACACACACACACAAACACACACACACACACACACACCGGCTAACCGTACCTAAACAAGTAGGGTTTAGGGTACAAGTTAGGGTACGACAATGGGTTTAGCGTTACTGTACAGTTTAGGGTAAGGGTACGAGATAGGGTAAGGGTTAAGGTCAGGGTTAGGGAATGGGTATGGTTTAGGGTACAGGTTAGGGTATGACAATGGGTTAGGGTTAGGGCACATGTTAAGGTACAGGTTAGTGTTAGTGTACAGGTTAGTATTAGGGTACGGGTTAGGGTAAGGTTTAGGGTTAGGGAACGAGTACGGTTTAGGGTTCAGGTTAGGGTATGACAACGGGTTAAGTTTAGGGTAGGTGTTAGGGTACGGGTTAGTGTTTGTCTATGGTGTAGGATTAGGGTACGGTTTAGGGTAAGTGTTAGGGTTGGGTGTAGGGTTAGGGAACGGGTACGGTTTAGGGTACAGGTTACGGTATGACAAAGGTATAGGCTTAGCGTACGTGTTAGGGTACAGTTTAGCGTTAGTGTACGGGTTAGGATTAGAGTACGGGTTAGAGTAAGGCTTCAGGTAAGGGTTAGGGTTAGGGTTAGTGTTACGATTAGGGAAAGGGTATGACTTAGCGTACAGGTTAGTGTATGACAATGGTATAGGGTTAGCGTACGTGTTAGGATAAGGGTTAGTGTTACTGTACGGGTTAGGATTAGGGTTCGGGTTAAGGTAAGGCTTTGGGTAAGGGTTAGGGTTAGGGTTAGGGTTTGGGAACTGATACGGTTTAGGGTACAGGATGGTGTATGACAAAGGTCTAGGTTTAGCGTATGTCTTAGGGTACGGGTTAGTGTTAGTGTATGGGTTAGGATTAGGGTACGGGTAAGGATAAGGCTTTGGGTAAGGGTTAGGGTTAGGGTTAGTGTTAGGGAACGAGTACAGCTTAGGGTAGAGGTTAGGGTATGAAAACGTTTAGGGGTAGCGTACGTGTTAGGATAAGTGTTAGTGTTACTGTACGGGTTAGGATTAGGTTCGGGTTAGGGTAAAAGTTAGGGTTAAGGTTAGGATTAGGGAATAGTTACAGTTTAGGGTACAGGTTAGGGTACTACAAGGATTTAGCGTTAGTGTAAGTGGTAGGGTATGGGCTAGTGTTAGTGTATGGGTTAGGATTAGGGTATATGTTAGGGTAATGATTCGGGTTAGGGTTAGAGATAGGGTTAGGGAATGGATATGGTTTAGGGTACAGGTTAGGGTACTACAAATGTTTACGGTGAGTGTACGTGTTAGGGTATGTGTTAGTGTTAGTGTACGGGTTAGGTTTCGGGTACGGGTTAGCATAAGACTTAAGTTAAGGGTTAGGGTTAGGTTTAGTGTTAGGGTTAGAAAACGGATATGGTTTAGGGTACAGGTTAGGGTACGCCAACGGTTTAGGGTTAGCATATGTGTTAGGGTACGGGTTATTATTAGTGTACAGGTTAGGATTAAGGTACGGGTTAGGATAAGGTTTCGGGTAAGTGTTAGGGTTAGGGTTAGTGTTAGGGTTAGGGTTAGGGAATGGGTACGGTTTAGGGTACAGGTTAGGGTACGACAACGGTTTAGTGTTAGCGTACGTGTTAGGGTACGGGTTAGTTTTAGTGTATGGGTAAGGATTAGGGTACGGGTGAGGGTAAAGCTTTGGGTAATGTTTAGGGTTAGGGTTAGGGTTAGGGTTAGGGAACAGGTACGGTTTAAGGTACAGATTAGGGTACGACAATGTGTTAGGGTTAGTGTATATGTTACAGTACAGGTTAGTGTTAGTGTACGGGTTAGGATTAGGGTACGGGTTAGTGTAAGGCTTCGGGTAAGGGATTGGGTTAGGGTTAGTGTTAGGGTTAGGGTTAGGGTTAGGTTTCGGGAATGGGTACGGCTTAGGGATCAGGTTAGAGAACGACAATGGTTTTGGTTAGCATACGTGTTAGGGTACAGGTTAGTGTTAGTTTAAGTGTTAGGATTAGGGTACAGGTTAGGGTAAGGGTTCGGGTAATGGTTAGGATTAGGGTTATGGTTAAGTTTAGGGAACACGTACGGTTTAGGGTACAGTTTAGGGTACGAAAATGATTTAGGGTTAGTGTAAGTGTTAGGGTGATGTTTACTGTTATTGTATGCGTTAAGATTAGGGTACGGGTTAGGGTAAGGCTTCGGGTAAGGGTTAGGGTTAGGGTTAGGG